>NC_080043.1:59569072-59741682 GCF_012489685.1 Lotus japonicus
CATTTTTTTTAACTATAATATCCCTACCAACTTCAACATTTTCAAGATCCCCTACAATTAGGGCTGCAATCTCATCAGATGTAGGCAAATTATATGTTCGAGGGTCTTTACCTCTTTTCCGAAATAGACGCAAGGCAAATGATGATGATTCATTTGACATTACATAATCTCGTACCTTACGAAATGACTTAGCTAGCACGTTATTCTCATCAATCATTCCCTTCAATTCATCCACTAAAGAAATATCCAATGGATCTGGATTGTTAGAAGCCCTGCAAGTAAAAGCAAAATATCATTCCAATGTGACCAAAAAAGAGTAATTTTTAATATAAAAAAATATGTTATTACGATAAGACTTACATGAACGGCTTCATTCGATTCTTATTCTCATTGTGTGTATCATATATGTAAAGCTGAGCAAATTTGGGAACATCTCCTAGTTGAGGGAGGAGTGTACCAATTCTATGATAATTTTGGCCACTCAATACAAATTGTGGAGGACCTCCACCATTGTTCACAGCTGATTCAACCTTCCCACCAATAGAAGTAAATGCGAACATACTGTTATATGCCCTAATGTTATCTATGAAATGTTTGGATCGATAATCTCTTCCATGAATCAAATTATATAAAAGCAATGGAGGTTTGGACAGCCAATGGGTAGAACAACCTTTCCTTTCATACAACAAACCGAAAATTCAGGATTTGTGGAACGCTTACTTTTACTAACCCTTTCTTCATACCAAAAATTCGCGTGGCAAATGCGGCACCTATAAGATGCATCCCCCAAATCTATTTCATCTATTTCAAAGGCAACAAAACACTGCAAGTTAAATACTATTATTCAAATTCACATGAATTAGCATTACACATTATAATTTCTTTACCTATCAACTCAGCACCATCATAAAGATCTAACAAAGACTGTGAAGAGTGACTTTCAGCATTAAACTCCACCAACAACTGGCGACAATGAGATCCAGAAACTTGGAAATTATAGGCATCATTACCACTCTTCGAAGAACTTGCTTCAATGTTATTCATTAAACATGTTTTTGTTTTATTGTTTTGATTCAGCCTTGAAATATCTTCAGTAATGTCCAGATTTAGAGGATTGTTACCTACAAAGATGATTAATAGCTAAGAATCTTTGAAAACAGACATACCATCTAATGTACCCAAGAATGCTATATATACTTGGATGACAACACCATTCGTTGTATTATAATAAATCATATTCTCCTTTCCAGCTAAACATTTTTTTTGACTTACTTTTCATATAATTTAACCTCCTTAACCTAGCAGCTGCAGCATTGTGAATTTTTTTACTACGAACCACTGCAGTTTCCACATGGGGATTCAATAAGTTACTTTTTTACTACACTTACCTTCAAAAAGAGAGGAAATAAAAAAAAAAACTTGTGAATCCTGACCTCTGGAAGTTGTTTCATTGGACATCCCATATGGAAATGTGGATAATGAACATGTAAAAGATCTATTCTGGGACGAAGGGAAGCCTGAAATATAAACAGCAACTTTAATAAATTTGGTGTATTGATGTTGAATAACCAAAAGAACAAAAATTGTATGCACAATACTTACAAACGGTGCTGTTTGTCCCTGAAATATCTGGTGTAGTCAATGAGTCGTTGAGAGATTTCTGAGAATTAATTCCAACAGGTGGTTGAAACACAGGATTGGTCAGGTTGTTCGTTATGTCAGACAAAGGGGAGCTTGAAGTATTCTTCCTCGTCTTAGTAGCTGAAAGGAAAATATTTTCAAATTAACAACCATGAGAAAATAGCAAAATATATGGAGTAGAGTTGTGTTACGGATCTGAAACAAATTAGACTACCAATCTTTCCCAACTTAAATTTAACAGACATTCTTTTTCATTTACAGATACATGAACTAAGATTACTGACATACCATTTTGACAAACTTGGTTTATAGACATCTGTTGAGCTCTTTTCTTGCTAGAAATTATTTGCTTCCTCTTATTCCGTGCTACATTTGCAGAAATGTTCAACTTTAATTGAAATCCACAAATAACTAATATATATATAGTCTCAATAATTGCAGTTAAAGAGACATATCAAATGAAAAATTTAATAATCTAATATAGTTTCCGATGGAAATAGATACCTTGAACTGATTCCTCACACAGAGCATTCCCAAGACCATTGGAAGCAGCCATTAATGCCTACTGTTGTTTAACACAAACTGACTGCAACACATAAACTGCGATCTAGATAACTTTAGCATGATACATAATTGATTCCAAGTTTGTTTTCCTTAGTTTCCTACTGGTGCTCAAGATATTAAATGGACATTGTGGGACCACAGGACCTCCTGGACACAGAACCTTCTAAATTGCAACTGACAAAATCAACCGTACATAAATATAGCAGCAATACATATTTCTACATTACGTGCTCCTCTAGCATACAGGCCCCCACCAGGATACTAATAATCTTTTCAAACTTATACACAACTATAAAAATCCCTACAATGGGTGCGCCTCTATAACTAACCAATATTTATATTCGACGAATCCTATGGTTCATATAAGTTTAATGTGCTATGCATTGAAACTTTAGTTAAAGGTCCTTTTGTAGGTTTAAAAAATGGATTATCTTAATTTTTAGACCAAAAGTTCATTGACAATTTGACAACTATTATGCTCTACCCATAATTGTGAGAAAAAATGAAATTCACACTAAAATAGGAAAAAAAAAGTATCGGATGGACAAATAATTGATAAACTTCATTTAAAATTAAAGTCAAAATACAACAACAAACAATACAGTAAACTTAAACTAAGAGCTGGAACATAATCCAAAGCTAACATAAGTGAACTACTGTGGATAACATAATCCTAAGAACAGATTTTAGGACTTAATACAAACTAAAACATAAATGACAGGTACATAAAACTTGTTAAAGTCTTCACTACATGACTTTCCATTTAAAAAGCATCAAACAGGAGCTTTCCAAAAAACACCTGAACCATACTTCACACACACAGGTCCTAAATCTATCTCTCCACCTCAACATCAATGATCCTCGAGTCTCCATCAGCAAAGCTCAATGTAATTAGGTCACCGGGTAAGAAATCATGGATCTTGCAAAATCTTCTCCACCCTTTGCCCAGCTTTGTGTGGCGTGCTCGCGGGCGCATGATAATGTGGACACTGATAGTTATGCCAGATGGACCTCTAAGAATCCACGGCTGCGGACCATGCTGACGAAGATATAGACCAACCCTTCTCGGAAGAGACTTGATCAATGGAAAATAAAAACGTCAGTGGTAGATTATAATGCAATAAATACAAACATAATGGTAAAGAACTTACGTATTGACTTGCGTAGCACATGTATGGAGACAACACCGTTCTCAAAACACGCTGGTACACAAGTTCTTCCTCATCAGATCCTGAAGGAACAAACTCAGGAACAACTTGATGTTCTATTTCCTCTGGCAAGAGTACAGTTCGTGGAGATGAAGCGAGAAATGGCACTACTTGGTCCATTCCCACATCAACCTCTTCTCCATACACAACTTCTGGATTGGAAGTGATAACTTGGACAACTGGTTCTGGTTGAGGAACGGGGGGAAAATCTTGGTGACCAACAAAATAGTAAGGGATCTCCTTATGCTCCTCATCAAATATTGACATGTGAAAAACACATGGAGCAACCAACTTGAGAAGACACCAATGTCTTTCCACCAGGCCATAAAATTCAGAAATAGAGCTCCATCCTTCGTGGAGAGCAGGCTTATTAGTATCTCGGTTGAAATGCACAACAAAGACCTTGTGGAAAGGGTCTTCAAAGCACAACTTCTCACCCAACATGTGTTCCCACGTTAGCACGAATTTTTGGTCCACATGAGTTTGTACCTTAATAATCAAAGGCAATTCCAGATTATACACAAATATAGAATTTAGTTGGAATAAAATTATTTATCCTAGGAAAATCTTAAACGGTGAGATGAATACAGACAAATAGATCTATTTTAATACAACTACTATCACTCATTTACAACACATAAAATAATTAAGAAAAAAATTAAAGGAATCCCAAACCGTATAACAGGTTAAAATTTAATGAATATTTTCCAACAAAAAAAAATTTCTTGCCAATTGGCCGTAACTATATGTCTACTTCGCTTTAAAAAGTTAATTTGAAGGTATATAACTTTATGCAACATGCAAGTAAAGCCATACTTCTCCTGGGTACATAAAAATGCACACAGAGTCATAATAACCGTCAACTGGTTCCACATGCACCATGATTTCTTCTCAGATTGTTAGGAAAAGTGTTTGTAGAGAAAAATGAAGAAGTTCTTGGTTGGTTTGTAGCCAACAGAAGGGTCCTTTATATAGTGTTGGAAATTAACTTCACATCCTTTGGGGCTACAGCTAATTAGTACGTGTGATATTCAAATACCTCTCATGTCTAATGAAAATATACACTTGGAAAATAAAGAAGTGAATAATTTGTCCTCATGTAAAATATCTTTTGCTAAATATTACATTGTAAGGGACTTTAATATAATTTTGTATACCTACAATAATAATAGAAGCAAAATTTTAATATTACAGTCATAAATAAACAGTAGCAATTGGAACTCAAATTCTAATAAGTAAAATAAAAACATTCAATACAAACTATGAGCACATCCATAGTTAATAATAATATATTTCTTTAATATAAAATATGTCAAAGTTAAATTCAACATCAGTATCACTAATTTTATTAAATGATAAATGTTTGAGAACCACATATCTACCATCTATTAGAACCTAAAGCACAATACTAAATACTTCTCAATTAAAAGGAAATGTTACAGCATGATAGGAGGGGAATCGTTCGCAAACATCCGTGGCAGACTAAAATATCAGAATTCAGACATGCCATGCTCCACTCGTTATAACAGTAATAGTCGACGTTAACCATTTTTTCCCACATGAAATCAGTTCTCATAGTTTGTCTTTAGAAAGGAACTGGAACCAAACCATTCATATTACCATAAATAGTCATTAATGATAGTTGCAGTGACCATATCGGGTGAGGCACATAGAGAAGCATACCATATCCAAATATATGATCCCCTGCAGATACGGGGAACCTGTCTCAAGATAGTCTATGGCAGGACAAATCAGATAATTAGTATTTTGGGGGCTCAAAAAAGGAAACACTCCAATTGCCTGCACATATTGAATATTTCTTCAGCAGCTGTTACCTCAATATACAGTCTCTACACATCCATTCTAGGGTTCTCTAATTTAATGACTACTTTATTACTAAGCATTGTACCTAATGAAGAACACATACACGAATCACTTCACCATCACGCGTGAACTGGCCTTGGACAACATTGCGATTAGGTTTGTAAATACTCTACTGCGTGTAATCATCATGCAAGAAACTCTGCACTGTTATATATTGCAGAATCTGATGGGAGATATACCAACCATATTAATGGTCGTAGGCATGGAACCATATACCTACCCTACTACTACACCCATCTGCAATTAAAAGTTAATTGTGGGAATGAAGCCATCTAATATCTCTCACACAAACACGTTATTTCTTTTGTGATCCATTGCTCCCATTCACGAATAATTAATATACACCATGAATAGTTAATATGACTTAGTGATTCGCAGTATATAGTATATCTAATAGGGATGGCAATGGGTCTACGACCCATAGGGTACCCGCAAAAAATACCCACTATTGGTAGGGTAAAAACCCGCTAGATGGGTATGGGGTTGGGTATGGGTAATTACCCGCAAAAAGTAGCGGGTATGGGTGCGGGCATGGGTATTATAGTACCCAACCCGCCCCATACCCGCACACATATTATTATTATTATAATTTGGTAATATATAACAAATTAACTTAAGCAATAGCTTTCAAACTTACTCTTTTTTAAAAAAATAGGTGAGTGTTTAAGGTATTCATAATCATCACTAATTTACTCCCACTTATTTTTAAAATTTGTAAGTTATTAACCTACAACTTTAGGGCTATATTATAAATCTAAATTATAAATTTAAAATTATATCTTTTTCGTTTATTCCTTCTAAAAAAATATGCTTAGTTGAATGATTTTATTTGTTAAGTATTTGAATAATCTTTTGTATTTTTATTAGTGTTTGTTATTAAAAATTGTAGTTGTATTTTTGTTTACTATTAACAAAAATAGTGAAAAATATATTTTGGTTAGCTAAATTGCGGGTAATGGGCACGGGTATGGGCAAATAGGTACCCAGAGGGTACGGGGACGGGCATTCAAGTTGCTACCCACGCGGGTATGGGAACGGGTATGGGTAATTTTTTAAAACGCGGGTATGGGGATGGGTACTATAGTACCCTACCCAGACCTTACCCATTGCCATCCCTAATATATAATAATTGTAGATGAGATAAAAATTGAATATTCACTGCTTTGTTAAAGATCTCAAATATATGATCATAAGGTGTTGTATTAATATACACCATTGAATAGTTAATATGACTTAGTGATTCGCAGTATATAGTATATCTAATAATTGTAGATGAGATAAAAATTGAATATTCACTGCTTTGTTAAAGATCTCAAATATATGATCATAAGGTGTTGTATTAATATACACCATTGAATAGTTAATATGACTTAAAACATAGTTCTTAACACAATTAATAACTACCACGTAGATTTAAATACTTAATTCTTAATTGATATCTTAAGTTGTTTTCCAAAATATCCTTTTTAGGTATATATAAAATTGAGTTTTGCGTAAAAAGGTTTTAATGGGGGACATGCTTAAAACTTTTGATTTTGCAGAAAACTGGTGTAGTGGGGAGGGGTAAAATATATCTAATGTTAGAGTCATTGTATAATGTACTTTGTGATGATAAATTTTCTCTCGTGATTTATCTTTTCAATCATTATATCGTTTCATGCTTCAAAACTTAATTTATAATTAACCTTTGATTTGTTCCAAAAACTAAGCTGGAATAATAGTGTAACTGTTTAAGTTAGTCCAAATTAATAAGTAATAAACCAGTTATAATGAAGACCAAAGTCTCGTACCACTTGATGTGTTAGTAATAATAAAAACAAAGACACAAGAAGTAGGCTTAGTGAAAAAGGGATTCAAGTTACTGAAAATGATAAATAACATCCCGTGGTTCAAACACCCAATAGGGTAAGTTAAAAAATTATATAACTGGCGAACCCATTATTAGCTAACACTAATAATATGAACTGTTTCCAAAACTTAAGATGGGCTCCGCTTAAAATAATATTAATTCTGCACCACAAATTCAGGTTACTACTTTATAAATCTATAGTTTTTAACAAATCATGTACTTACTCCAAATCGCTGAATTACAAACATTTTATATTTGAGCAAATGGTCAACAATAATCAACTCACAATCTCTAGTTGCAGGTTTTTTTTATTAATGAAACATTTGAGATATCAATTTCTCTAGTATCGTCCATTTAAAGTTAACTCTTTGCAAGAAATATTAGAAACGTTGACGGGTCAAAGCAATAACTTTAAATTATTGCTCCAATCACATGAACGAATGGGCTTAAAATGTGCGTATCCAGTTTAAAGGGATTAACTATGAATGTACATACCATATGAGTATAAAGCCCATGGAAAAAAATAATAATCTTCATAAAAAAAGTATAAATGTTAACATATAATAACTGTGTACAAAAGCAACTTTAATATTTGACCCAAAAAAATAACCTTCAGTGTATCGTCAGACCACCAAACATATAGGCCAGGCAAACCAAAGGAAACCTCAAACAGCTTTGCATAGGCTAACTTCAAATTTGATAAACTTAGTAAACTTCATTGTATCTTACAATATTACAACCAGCTTAATGAAAGATGAAGCTTAATTCATGACAACAACATTAAAATGCAACCTCAAGTTGCAGCTACACAAACTCCTAATTCAACAGAAGCCTACAATCCCTACACGTAACATACTGCAACATAAGTTGCTTCTTCACAAACACAATTTAAAATTTAGCTACAAATGCCCTTCACAAAATTAAATACATCCATCACTTGTTGCCCTTTTTCATCTTGCATGGACCCTTCTTCTTGCTACCAATGTCAGACAACAACTGATCAAGTTCTGGAGATGCACTCCTCTTAATATTAATGATTTTCTGAGTATCTCCATCCAGATCAACAGCAGAAGTTGATGTATCCAAATGAGTTTCAAGAGCACTCTCAGCCGACACCATAACAAAGTCATCCAGCAAATCCTGAAACAATAGAATGGACACACACATTGTTTAGACACCCTTTATCCCAGTAAAACAATCCACACTAAACATACACTGTGACACTTGAATTACCAACCTTTGCTACAATCCCATGCTTCAAAGTTGACTGGGGAGTAACCATGGTACAGCTTGAAGAGGCACCAACCTTTATCCGGAAAGCATTATTATCAGGACCAGAATAAGGTAAATAAGAGTAGCAAACAAAAGGCTAATGTATACGTACAGTTTTCTCTAAATGCAACTTTTTAAACTGTTGTATAATGTCTTTATCAGTACACACACGTTTCACACGGTATGATGACTCAAATCGGGACCTCTCAAATCTTTGGGTCTGCAAATTCTTAACCTCAATCTTGAAAAGAGCTGAAGCACCAAAGAAAGCAGAAAACTCAACAGGGAAACCGCTGGATCCATCATCCTACAAAACATGAAAATATAAACTATCAGTAACTGGTTATGAAATGTACTGTCATTCAAAACCGGTAAAGTAACTAAAGTTAAACATCAACAACCTTCTCACTTGCGTCAACCATTTCAGTGCAAGATTTACCCACCAACAGTGATGCTTCCTTATCAAAAAGGACAAAATTAGCAGTGCCAGTGGCATCTTCTACCACTAACTGAAGACGATACCTATCAGATTTGAAAGCAGAACATAAAAAACAAAACGCTAATACTTCAATGGTAAATACAAAGTAAGGATCGACATACAACCTAGGATAGACAGCGATAACATGGCGGTTGCAGCCCTCACCAAAATACATCTTTTCATCAGCATACACCTTTCTGTTACATCGACATGCAGTATACCACCATTCAACACCATCTTCCATGGGGCAAATTATACCATACACAACACAGATACAATCCTACAAAAGATGAGTAAAAAAAAATGAGAAAATCCAATTAGGAAACAACCAAAACACATAATCAACCTACATACATTCTTCAGATCCTTCATTTCTGCGATTGTCTTACGAAAATTTGGGACCAAAAATTCATCCTCCCCAGAAACAGATTTAGATTCAGACAACTGGCTAAGTGACCAAGAACCACTCTCACTGGATTCAAGAAACCTGGGACCAAAAAAAAGGTATTAAGATCTTCCATTAATTTAGTACTTAAACAATTAAATATACCTTGTCTTCATAACAGCGGCCATAGGAACATCTGGATCATACAAAATCTTAGTAGCACCGTGGACATTTTGTAAACTGTTGTGCCCCTGAAATGATTTAACTTTGGCAAAGTGCACAATTACAACAGGGTTATTGATATCACCGCCTCCAAGGAAATTGTTGAGTTCATCAACATATACTCCAAACACAGCACACTTAATCCTCAAACTGCAAAAGTTGATAGAAATCAATTAGCCGTATCATCAGAATTTGGTCAAAAAATTCAAATATATCCAATACTTACCCTGCAGATTCTATTTCCAAAACATTCATTTTTGATTTCTTCCCATTTGTGACAATCTCCCTCTCAACACCAACCCCAGTTAGTATGCCAATTACATCTGAACACAATACACCAGCTTCATAATCAACAGACTATAAATAAATAAATATTTGGGTTGGGTTATAAAAAACAAAGTACATTCATACCCACTAAAAATGTTGTATCAAAGGCGGGAGACAAAATCTCAGCGAAAGACACAAATGAGTAAGGAAAAATATCCATAGGGTTCTTATCCAAAGCACGCACTTCAGTATTAAACATGAAGCTGATCTTGTAATTGTGACGGGTGGTTTTGTACTCCCCAAAACTATCGACTACAACAAACGACGAAAGACTGTAAACGTTGCCATCCACCAATAACTTATCAAACTTGTACATCAATGTCTTCTTGATGGAGGCATGGATTTTGGTACCCTATATAACATACAGCAAAATAAACTTAGAACTGGTGCAACATTAAACATCTCAGTTTTCAATATTTCAAGGAAATAGTGAACATACCTTAGAATCCATCAGAACCACCTCAAGTGACAGAGGAAGCTTGGAACTGGCGAAGCCTTGGCTATACCACATCCGAATGACCTTGACCATAATTCTCCACTTCTCCTTCCCAGAATGCAACTCAGACACATCATGGAATACAGCATTCATTGTCTCAGTAGACCAAGGTAAATATGTTTGCAGCTAATTGATGAGTGACTTTTCAATCCAGATTAAGCATTCTATTTATAGGAAGGAAAACTCAGACATCGTGAACAACCGAGAACACGGTAAAAGTATGGCAATTGGAGTAGATTCGGGCAAAAATCCCATATCAAAAGGTTCCCGTAAACGATAGAAGGCAAACCCAGGGACGAACAATTGGGAAAGTATTATCTGTAAAGGGTTCTGTGAATTGGATTATTTTGGAACTTGCAGACATAACATTGGTGAAACGGTGACACGTGGAAGATAGCTGAGGAATTGACACGTCGGATTTTGTCGTTCTAAACAACCTCTGTGTAACACCCCGATTTCGGTGGCGTCACTTTAGTAACCAAAAGAAAATACTTTAAGCGGAAAAACGTGAATTATTTTTTTTCGACAATATAACTAAAGACAAAAAGCAATAAAACTCCCCAACAAAAGATAAAAGGAACTACTATACAACTATATATACATGCCTCGTGTCGGGTGACAGAAAAGAGTAACGCCCGAAGGCAATATGTACAGTCCAAGATGAAGATACTGTGTCCGCAACACTAACCTACAAAAACTGAGAGCAAGTTGGCCCAGCGGCCTAAGAAAAGACCCCCTAAATCCAACCAGCTCTCTGTGATCTCCATAGGAAACCACACAAAAGCTACCGGTAGGAAAACTACCCTGTCCCCAAAACGGAAGCATGACGGTCAGAGCATCGACACAACTCCTACACTATCCCTACCCGAGGAGCCCACACTAGCACTCGATCCTACATGCTAGCGCGGTCGTCATCCGAATCTGCATCCAGGACGACTAGGTCGACGTACTCAACACTGCCCTCTCTGTCCACCCTAATGCGCTCCCGCACTGGACTCTCGGGCTCGGGGCCCGGAACGAGATCCGCAACGACAGCAGCAGCAGTAGACGGACTAGACTCCGTCGAAGCCCCACCTACTGGCAACTCCTCAGAAGGGTCCTCATCATCTGAAGGAGATGGTGGCGGTGGAGGTACTCCCAAGCCGGGTCCACAGTGTACTCCTGGAGGCAGGTTGAAGCTCACTATGTGCCTCCTCATCACTCCCTCCGTCAAGCGTCCGAATCGATCGACACGGTCCTCCATGATCCGACCGGTGTAGGTCGCACGGTGGCCCTCGGGATCGACCACCCATGCACCTGGGTCGTCTTGGTCAAGCATCTCGTACCTGGTCCCCCCTGACGGGCTGACCATGGTAAACCAATCCCCCATACTCATCTGACAAATGGCGTAGTCCGCCCAAACACACACAGCAGACGCGAGGGTCAACTCCAAAGAATTATATAATTAATAAAACCAGATATAATTATAGGATAATAAATACTAGCCTCTCAGGCTTATAAGTTTTGGGATAGCTTCCTAGGGTTGCATGTATCACAATAAATATAAAGAGCCATAAAAACAAGTAGCATGCCTCAAAAATAGGATAAACAGTTACCAATCACACTCAGCAACTAAGTTAGCATGTATGTTGCATGAAATGCAATGCTGGGTAACAAAATGCATTCCGGAAGAAGGATGGACATCAACGAGACGGCCCTAACACCAGCCACGGTGGGTACCTTCCTGCTCGCGTGTCTCTTACACCACACAAAAGTAGTCAGATCAGCAGTGAACCCGTAGGTCTGCCATTCCGTCTGCTACTGAGGACCACCGTAGTGTCCTAAATATGGAAATCCGGGTCTTATGACCATTTTGGAATCCACCGAGGTCCGGTATCACGCCGTGTATTAACCTCAAAATGAGTGCATGAATGCAAGTGATTAGCCAAACAACGTCTCCGACCTCACCCGACACGTCGCCACGTGTTCTAGATTAACTTAAAGTCTCTAAAAGAATACCCTAAGGTAAATGTCGATTCTGCGACAAAATACAATTAATCATAAACAAAAGAGTGCAACCACTCACGACAACTCTTCGAGTCATCAATGCTCTCACGAAGTCTCACGCTTCTGTGGAGTCTCACACATTCACAAAGTCTCACGCTTCAGTGAAGTTTTATGCTTTCACAAGGTCTCACGCCTCAGTGAATTTACACACTTGCACGAAGTCTCACGCTTCAATGAAGTATCATGCTGTTCACGAGGTCTCACGCCTCAGTGAAGATCCATGCTTTCCACAAGGTCTCACGCCTCAGTGGAGTATCACGCATTTACAAGGTCTCACACCTCCGTGAAGCTTCTCGGCTCATCCCTTGGATGGCTAAACAAACTGCTCCCAGAGCGAATGAGTATCAACATACCCAAAACTCGAAATCTTCCCAACACTTGGATCCGACGACACTTCTCATTTTCCAAAACTAAACTTCAATCCAAAGCTTGCATCCGAGATTGTTATCTTTATTTAAAGGTTTAGAGGTTGTTTAATATCTTATGAATTTCTTTATAAAAATAGCTCTTTTTAGTCTTATCGTATTCCCTATGAGTTCAAAGTTCCCATAAACCCAAGTAATTCCCTGAGAAGGTCTCGATCCATTGGAGCATGACAAGGTCCGAACTCCGTTCGTCCTTTCAAAACTCTCTCAAAATCTCATAAAAATTCGGCATGACCTGCCCGTAATCCTCACTTTTCAGAATCTCAGGTACAAGTGGAATAGCATCATTGAAACAGCTCAACCAAAAGACATAAACAGCATATTCCAACACATCCTAAGTTAACCATGTAGCACATAGCATGTGAATCATTTAGCACACAATATCATGGCATCAAGTACTCAACAAGTTCGGCCGAAGCCTCAGAAATCATTTCAGACATTTAGCAATTAGGTGCATAACACATAAATCAAGTCGAATTTCATCGACACCTAAAGCATTATCTAGTAATTCAGAGAGTAGCCCTCACCGGTGGGTCTTCCAGCTTCCTCCTCCAAATGTTCTTCAAGCTCTTCTCCTTGGTTTCTTGGAATCTCCTCAAACGAACCTTAAGCAAAAATCACAGAAATCAACACCAAGAGTCAGAAACTCAGCAATCAAAGAGTCCTAGGGTTACACAGTACACTACTACCTCCGTGGTACGACAATCTAACGCGTTAAGACAAGTTTTCGAAAAATCGGATTCTCCTCCCCCCTTGATATAGCTCTCGGCCACTTTCCTTAATTGGGAGGGTCGATTTTTCTTCGATCAAACTTGGTTCCTAGGTTAACATAAGCCGTAACTAAGACGGTTCTAGGCTCGGAAAAATTTTCGGATCGAAAACTGATATAGGGGTAGTTTGGTCATTATTTTTAGCTCAGAATTTCAAAATTGGATTTTTGAAAAACAAATTGGATGGGGACGTCCACAACGACGTTTATGACGACAAATCCTACTAGCACTAAGCCAAGTCGATAGATTAGAGCGTAAAGGTTGCGACTTTGGCGAAAAATGGGTATTTAGGGTAGAAATTGATCCCGGCGGCATTTCGTCGACATTTGACAAAATCTAATCCGCAGAACACGCTCAGGAGCATGCAGGGAAGAAGTTTAGACGCTGAAATCAACTGATTTGAACAGTTTTTCAAAAACCTCAAAATTTTGAACTCAGAAAGTCGCAGGAGAAATGGACAGAAACGACGATTCGAAGGAGAGTATAGATTACCTACCTCGAGGTCTTCGATTAGTGACGAACGGTGAAGCAAACGGGCAAGAATCGACGAAGATCCGGATCTCTCTCTCTCTCTAGAAACTCGCGGCTTTGGGGGGTGGGGAAAATGGGTTTTGTGAAAAAAATCTAATTTTTCAACTATTTATAGGTTTTGGAAAAAAACGGAAAAATGATTTTTTTGCGATTCCGATTTTTCCTGCGCGTTCCTCTGCGCATTCTAAGATAGGTTCTGGCGACAGAATTCCAGAACTCAAAATAGAATTCTTGGAATTAAACCAAAAGATCCAAAATCGGCATAAGTCGGTGTAAGTCGGTTTATCCCGAAAAACTACTTTTTGCAGTGATCGTCGGATGAGAAAACTTCCTTCTGAAGAAAGATTAGGAATGATGAGAGATGTAGGAGAACGCGGGTGGAATCTTCGTTTGAGTTTCCGGATAGAAAAAGTCTTCATCGTCTGTCGATCTTAGGTTTTCCGAACTATCAGGGATTCCGTTTCGGCAAACTTCCGAGAATTGGAATTTGACGTTCGTACATTCCAGGATTTCGCATCGAAATGGTTGTTTAAGGACGGAAAAGAGAAGTTCTAACATTTCTCTGAGGATTTTTGGAATTAGTTTCCATCGTGTCCTAAAGCGTAAATTAACTATTCACTAATACCTTCGACCTAGGATTAAGCGTATGTTAGTCGTGCTATAACTCTTTCGGTTTTTCGATACATTCTTGGACTTTTCCTGAACCTCTTTCCTTCCCAAATTTATCTTAATCAAATAACTTATTTATTTTATTCACTTATCCAAAACGTTAAAACTTGGGCCTTACATTACTACCCTCCAAAAAGAAAGTTTCGACCTCGAAACTTAAGGGTCAGTAAAAAGTTCTGGATACTGTTCCTTGATCTTTTCCTTCAGCTCCCACGTTGCATCACCGGTGTCCTTGTTCCAAATAACCTTCACTAACTCGATCTCTTTACCCCTCAACTGCTTTACCCTTGTGTCACCAATGCTGATTGGCGGTGTCTCGAAAGACAAGTTATCCTTCAACTCAATGTCATCCAGCTCGATGACGTGCATCGGATCAGCAATATACTTCCGCAGTTGTGACACATGGAATACATCGTGAACGTTTGATAGAAAAGGCGGTAGTGCGATCTGATAAGCTACCGGTCCTACACGACGAGTAATCTGATAAGGTCCAATGAACTTTGGCGTCAGCTTTCTTGACTTGATTGCTCGACCAACTCCTGTAGTCTGGGTAACTCGCAAAAACACATGATCCCCTTCTTCAAATTCCAGGGTTCTGCGCCTTTGATCTGCATAGCTCTTCTGTCTACTCTGAGAAGCCTTCATCTTTTCCCTGATCTGTTTAATCTTCTCAGTTGTCTGTTGCAGAAGTTCCGGTCCTACTAACAAATTCTCTCCATCTTGATACCAACATAAAGGTGTTCTACACTTGCGGACATACAATGCCTCATACGGTGCCATACCTATGGTCGTATGAAAACTGTTGTTATATGTGAATTCAATCAGTGGCAATAGGGTGTCCCAACTGCCCTTATTGTCTAACACGCAAGCTCGTAGCAAATCCTCCAATGATTGGATAGTTCTCTCAGTTTGCCCATCAGTCTGTGGATGATAAGCAGAGCTTAATCTCAGCCTCGTTCCCAAAGCCTCATGAAGAGCTCCCCACAGATGTGAAGTAAACTTCGGGTCTCTATCGGAAACGATACTTGTTGGCACTCCATGAAGTCGCACAATCTCAGCTATATAAATCTCTGATAGCTTATCCACGTTGTACGTAGTTCTCACCGGTATGAAATGAGCCGACTTAGTCAGTCGATCCACGATTACCCAAATCGAGTCATATCCTCTTTGAGTTCTTGGTAATGCCACGACAAAATCCATCGATATGCTATCCCATTTCCATTGAGGTACATCCAAGCTTTGTAGCATACCCGCAGATTTCTGATGTTCCACCTTCGCCTTTTGACAGGTCAAACATGCAGCTACATATTCTGCCACTTGTCTTTTCATTCCTGGCCACCAAAAATTCACCTTCAAGTCCTGGTGCATCTTTTTCATTCCAGGGTGAATGCTCAGCTTACTTTTGTGACCTTCGTCCAATATCAACCTCCTTAGGTCAGGGTTGTTGGGTACGCAAACTCTACCCTTACACCGTAGGATATTGTCACTTCCTACCTTGAATTCCGGGTCCTTACCCTGAATTACCAAATTCCTTTTTCCGAGTAAAAATTCATCTTGTAACTGTTGGTCTCGGATTTCTTCCATCAATCCATTGGTAATCCTGATCATCCCGAACCTCAGTTCTCCCTCGGATAATCTTACGTCCAAACTCAAATCTCGGAATTGTTCCAGCAGTTGTAGCTCCTTCACCATCATTGACGAGATATGCATTTTCCTGCTCAATGCATCAGCAACAACATTAGCTTTTCCAGGATGGTATTGTAAGGTAAAATCGTAATCCTTGAGAAACTCCATCCAACGTCGTTGTCTCATGTTCAACTCCTTCTGGTCAAACAAGTACTTCAAGCTCTTGTGATCGCTAAATATGGTGAAATTGCATCCATATAAGTGATGTCTCCAGATCTTCAACGAAAACACAATGGCAGCAAGTTCTAAGTCATGAGTCGGATAGTTCTTCTCATGAGTCTTCAGTTGTCGTGAAGCATAAGCCACCACTTTCCGATGCTGCATCAGCACACATCCCAAACCTTGATGCGAAGCATCACAGTACACTTCATACGGTTCCTCTGGTTGCGGTAAGACGAGTACAGGTGACGTCGTCAAACGTTCCTTCATTGTCTGAAAACTAGTTTCGCACGCTTCGGTCCATGCAAAAGGTTGATCCTTTCTCGTGAGTTGAGTCAAGGGTCCAACGATCTTGGCGAAATTCTCAATGAAGCGACGATAGTATCCCGCCAAACCGACAAAACTCCTGATCTCAGTCACGGTCTTTGGCCGTTCCCATGACAACACCGTCTCTACCTTTGCTGGATCCACAGCTATACCTTCTTTAGAAATCACATGGCCCAAGAATTTTACCTCTTCGAGCCAAAATTCACACTTAGAAGGGTTGGCGTACAACTTTGTCTCTCTCAACACTTGTAAAACCTGACGCAAGTGCCCTTCATGATCTTCAGCGTTCTTTGAGTAGATCAGAATGTCGTCGATAAACACCACGACGAATCGATCCAAGAACGGATGGAATGTCCTGTTCATGTAATCCATGAAGATAGCAGGTGCGTTTGTCACCCCAAATGGCATCACTAGATACTCATAGTGTCCATAACGAGTCCGGAATGCCGTCTTCTGGATATCCTCAGTCTTTACTCTAATTTGATGGTAACCCGACTTCAGGTCTATCTTTGAGAATATCGCAGCTCCTCGTAGTTGATCCATCAAATCATCAATTCTGGGTAGCGGATACCTATTCTTGACGGTTACTTTGTTCAGTTGTCGATAGTCGACACAAAGTCTAGATTTCCCATCCTTCTTCTTCACCAATAAGACGGGTGCTCCCCAAGGTGAAACGCTTGGTCGGATGAATCCTTTCGACAGAAGATCCTCAAGTTGAGACTTCAACTCCACCAATTCCGCAGGTGCCATCCGATATGGTGCAATCGAAATCGGTCCTGTTCCCGGTACGATGTCAATAGCAAACTCAATGTCGCGTACAGGCGGCAAACCAGGTACATCGCCAGGAAAAACATCCGCGAAGTCCCTCACAACTGGAATATTACTCACTTCCGAATTTCCTTTACTCTCCAAGCTCAACAAAACTGAATACTCTTGAGATCCTTCATTCAGAGAGACATTAATATGATTGGCGGATAGATACTCGGAAAGGTCCGAGTCAGGAAATACCACTCTCTTTCGGCTACAGTCCAGAAGACAATGGTAGTGAGACAACCAGTCCATCCCTAGGATAACATCTAGGTTCTTGAGAGTTAGGCACACTAGGTTAGCATGGTAAACTTTATCCCTATAGGTTACTGGGCAATACATGCATGCAGTATTGGCAAGCAGAGTTTTGGCAGGTGTGGTAACTATAAGATCGAAACTCAAAGCAGTAACGGGAAGTTTTAATCTAGTAGCACATTCCCTAGAGATAAAAGAGTGCGTTGCTCCGGAATCAAAAAGTACAGTTAGGAGATTACCGTCAATCTCGCAATCTCCCCTGATCAGACCATCAACATCTTCAGCTTCTTCACCATCCATGGTGTAGACTCTTGCCTTGGCAGCAGGACGCTTCCCACGAGCAGTGTTTACAGCTGGTTCTGTCTTAGGTGCTCTGCATTGAGCAGCAGTATGCCCCAACTTGTTACAGTTAAAGCATTTGGGCCTCATGTCAGTACAAGTATTGGCATAGTGCCCAGGCTGCCCACATCTGTAACAGGTCATCTCCCTGTTCACAGTCTGACCTCCAGAACCTCCAGCAGTACCCACCATGGGCCTATAAGATCCTGAAGCAATTCCTCTACCTGCAGGACGTTGATACGGCTTCCTACTCTGAAATCTCCCTCTGCCTTGAAAATTTTGAGAGCCCGACCTCATCGGCCCTCCTGTCCCAACACGGTTCAGTCTCCTGTTCTTCATTATCTCCACCTCAGTGGCTTTCTCAACCAAAGTCTGAAAACGAGTGATCCCCAACGGTTTCACCGAGTCTTCAATATCGGGCCTCAGCCCATTCACAAAGCGCTTGCACATGTAGGGTTCATCGACCCCATTGCGGAAGAATCGAAAGTGCTTGGCCAACGATTCCAGCTTGGCAGCATATTCCGGGATGGACATGCTACCCTGACGAAGTGTCAGGAATTGCGACTCACGCTCGTCCCGCGCACTATCTGGAAAATACTTTTCCAGAAAAGCAGCACGAAACGAAGTCCAGTTCACTTCCAGGTTGTTTGCTTCCATCATTCCTCTGGCGCCTCTCCACCAGTACTCAGCATCACCCAACAGTAGAAAGGTTGCCATTCCCACCTTGGCCCCCTCAGCAGTCTGCAATACACCGAAGATCTTTTCAATCTCCTGGATCCAGAGATCCGCTTTGTCCGGGTCCGTACCCCCCGAGAACTTAGGTGGATCCTGTCTCCTAAAATCATTCAGGCCTCTGTTCTGATCCATTGTCACTTCCCTCTGGCGTTGGTGCTGATCACGTGCCTCCTCAGCAGCACGCCTCATAGCATTATCGTTTGCCTGTGCAGTCACAGCTTGGGCCATAGTGGCCATCATCTCAGCTAGTTGGTTAGCGTTCACCATGTTCTGCTAAATTAACAAACAGTTAGTGCTCATCATAAGATAGCATCCAAAATAACTATACAATATGATTAAGCAATAACTTCAAACAATTCTAAGCGAAAAATCGCTTGGCAGACAATCAATTTTTACTCTTTGCAGAGTCACGCAACCTAGCACAGAAGACCTATTCCCCAAAGACTCCCGAAAGACTCGACTAAGCTCTGATACCACAAATGTAACACCCCGATTTCGGTGGCGTCACTTTAGTAACCAAAAGAAAATACTTTAAGCGGAAAAACGTGAATTATTTTTTTTCGACAATATAACTAAAGACAAAAAGCAATAAAACTCCCCAACAAAAGATAAAAGGAACTACTATACAACTATATATACATGCCTCGTGTCGGGTGACAGAAAAGAGTAACGCCCGAAGGCAATATGTACAGTCCAAGATGAAGATACTGTGTCCGCAACACTAACCTACAAAAACTGAGAGCAAGTTGGCCCAGCGGCCTAAGAAAAGACCCCCTAAATCCAACCAGCTCTCTGTGATCTCCATAGGAAACCACACAAAAGCTACCGGTAGGAAAACTACCCTGTCCCCAAAACGGAAGCATGACGGTCAGAGCATCGACACAACTCCTACACTATCCCTACCCGAGGAGCCCACACTAGCACTCGATCCTACATGCTAGCGCGGTCGTCATCCGAATCTGCATCCAGGACGACTAGGTCGACGTACTCAACACTGCCCTCTCTGTCCACCCTAATGCGCTCCCGCACTGGACTCTCGGGCTCGGGGCCCGGAACGAGATCCGCAACGACAGCAGCAGCAGTAGACGGACTAGACTCCGTCGAAGCCCCACCTACTGGCAACTCCTCAGAAGGGTCCTCATCATCTGAAGGAGATGGTGGCGGTGGAGGTACTCCCAAGCCGGGTCCACAGTGTACTCCTGGAGGCAGGTTGAAGCTCACTATGTGCCTCCTCATCACTCCCTCCGTCAAGCGTCCGAATCGATCGACACGGTCCTCCATGATCCGACCGGTGTAGGTCGCACGGTGGCCCTCGGGATCGACCACCCATGCACCTGGGTCGTCTTGGTCAAGCATCTCGTACCTGGTCCCCCCTGACGGGCTGACCATGGTAAACCAATCCCCCATACTCATCTGACAAATGGCGTAGTCCGCCCAAACACACACAGCAGACGCGAGGGTCAACTCCAAAGAATTATATAATTAATAAAACCAGATATAATTATAGGATAATAAATACTAGCCTCTCAGGCTTATAAGTTTTGGGATAGCTTCCTAGGGTTGCATGTATCACAATAAATATAAAGAGCCATAAAAACAAGTAGCATGCCTCAAAAATAGGATAAACAGTTACCAATCACACTCAGCAACTAAGTTAGCATGTATGTTGCATGAAATGCAATGCTGGGTAACAAAATGCATTCCGGAAGAAGGATGGACATCAACGAGACGGCCCTAACACCAGCCACGGTGGGTACCTTCCTGCTCGCGTGTCTCTTACACCACACAAAAGTAGTCAGATCAGCAGTGAACCCGTAGGTCTGCCATTCCGTCTGCTACTGAGGACCACCGTAGTGTCCTAAATATGGAAATCCGGGTCTTATGACCATTTTGGAATCCACCGAGGTCCGGTATCACGCCGTGTATTAACCTCAAAATGAGTGCATGAATGCAAGTGATTAGCCAAACAACGTCTCCGACCTCACCCGACACGTCGCCACGTGTTCTAGATTAACTTAAAGTCTCTAAAAGAATACCCTAAGGTAAATGTCGATTCTGCGACAAAATACAATTAATCATAAACAAAAGAGTGCAACCACTCACGACAACTCTTCGAGTCATCAATGCTCTCACGAAGTCTCACGCTTCTGTGGAGTCTCACACATTCACAAAGTCTCACGCTTCAGTGAAGTTTTATGCTTTCACAAGGTCTCACGCCTCAGTGAATTTACACACTTGCACGAAGTCTCACGCTTCAATGAAGTATCATGCTGTTCACGAGGTCTCACGCCTCAGTGAAGATCCATGCTTTCCACAAGGTCTCACGCCTCAGTGGAGTATCACGCATTTACAAGGTCTCACACCTCCGTGAAGCTTCTCGGCTCATCCCTTGGATGGCTAAACAAACTGCTCCCAGAGCGAATGAGTATCAACATACCCAAAACTCGAAATCTTCCCAACACTTGGATCCGACGACACTTCTCATTTTCCAAAACTAAACTTCAATCCAAAGCTTGCATCCGAGATTGTTATCTTTATTTAAAGGTTTAGAGGTTGTTTAATATCTTATGAATTTCTTTATAAAAATAGCTCTTTTTAGTCTTATCGTATTCCCTATGAGTTCAAAGTTCCCATAAACCCAAGTAATTCCCTGAGAAGGTCTCGATCCATTGGAGCATGACAAGGTCCGAACTCCGTTCGTCCTTTCAAAACTCTCTCAAAATCTCATAAAAATTCGGCATGACCTGCCCGTAATCCTCACTTTTCAGAATCTCAGGTACAAGTGGAATAGCATCATTGAAACAGCTCAACCAAAAGACATAAACAGCATATTCCAACACATCCTAAGTTAACCATGTAGCACATAGCATGTGAATCATTTAGCACACAATATCATGGCATCAAGTACTCAACAAGTTCGGCCGAAGCCTCAGAAATCATTTCAGACATTTAGCAATTAGGTGCATAACACATAAATCAAGTCGAATTTCATCGACACCTAAAGCATTATCTAGTAATTCAGAGAGTAGCCCTCACCGGTGGGTCTTCCAGCTTCCTCCTCCAAATGTTCTTCAAGCTCTTCTCCTTGGTTTCTTGGAATCTCCTCAAACGAACCTTAAGCAAAAATCACAGAAATCAACACCAAGAGTCAGAAACTCAGCAATCAAAGAGTCCTAGGGTTACACAGTACACTACTACCTCCGTGGTACGACAATCTAACGCGTTAAGACAAGTTTTCGAAAAATCGGATTCTCCTCCCCCCTTGATATAGCTCTCGGCCACTTTCCTTAATTGGGAGGGTCGATTTTTCTTCGATCAAACTTGGTTCCTAGGTTAACATAAGCCGTAACTAAGACGGTTCTAGGCTCGGAAAAATTTTCGGATCGAAAACTGATATAGGGGTAGTTTGGTCATTATTTTTAGCTCAGAATTTCAAAATTGGATTTTTGAAAAACAAATTGGATGGGGACGTCCACAACGACGTTTATGACGACAAATCCTACTAGCACTAAGCCAAGTCGATAGATTAGAGCGTAAAGGTTGCGACTTTGGCGAAAAATGGGTATTTAGGGTAGAAATTGATCCCGGCGGCATTTCGTCGACATTTGACAAAATCTAATCCGCAGAACACGCTCAGGAGCATGCAGGGAAGAAGTTTAGACGCTGAAATCAACTGATTTGAACAGTTTTTCAAAAACCTCAAAATTTTGAACTCAGAAAGTCGCAGGAGAAATGGACAGAAACGACGATTCGAAGGAGAGTATAGATTACCTACCTCGAGGTCTTCGATTAGTGACGAACGGTGAAGCAAACGGGCAAGAATCGACGAAGATCCGGATCTCTCTCTCTCTCTAGAAACTCGCGGCTTTGGGGGGTGGGGAAAATGGGTTTTGTGAAAAAAATCTAATTTTTCAACTATTTATAGGTTTTGGAAAAAAACGGAAAAATGATTTTTTTGCGATTCCGATTTTTCCTGCGCGTTCCTCTGCGCATTCTAAGATAGGTTCTGGCGACAGAATTCCAGAACTCAAAATAGAATTCTTGGAATTAAACCAAAAGATCCAAAATCGGCATAAGTCGGTGTAAGTCGGTTTATCCCGAAAAACTACTTTTTGCAGTGATCGTCGGATGAGAAAACTTCCTTCTGAAGAAAGATTAGGAATGATGAGAGATGTAGGAGAACGCGGGTGGAATCTTCGTTTGAGTTTCCGGATAGAAAAAGTCTTCATCGTCTGTCGATCTTAGGTTTTCCGAACTATCAGGGATTCCGTTTCGGCAAACTTCCGAGAATTGGAATTTGACGTTCGTACATTCCAGGATTTCGCATCGAAATGGTTGTTTAAGGACGGAAAAGAGAAGTTCTAACATTTCTCTGAGGATTTTTGGAATTAGTTTCCATCGTGTCCTAAAGCGTAAATTAACTATTCACTAATACCTTCGACCTAGGATTAAGCGTATGTTAGTCGTGCTATAACTCTTTCGGTTTTTCGATACATTCTTGGACTTTTCCTGAACCTCTTTCCTTCCCAAATTTATCTTAATCAAATAACTTATTTATTTTATTCACTTATCCAAAACGTTAAAACTTGGGCCTTACACTCTGCATTGTATCTAGTATAGATTGCACTATTGGGCTTCATGTATCAAACTTTGAACTATTAGTTCTGTTTGGGAGGTTTGATACATGAGAAAAATGATGATTTGTTGACAGAAGTGGCAAAAGTAATTATTTAATTTAATTAAAATAGAAGAATTTTTTAATATTAATGTAGCTTATCTTTATAATGTGATTAGTTGGCAGTGTAAAACTTCTTTGACTGTCAGTGTATAAAAATAAACTCTTGGTACACATATTGGATTGAGATATAGAGTTTCTGTTTGTTTGTTTGTTATGTCTTTAAAATAAAACATAATAAAATAATACTATTGTGACAATATACTTTGATTCCGTTGAAAAGAGTAGAACTAAGAAGAACAGAATATGACACACTACTGAAAAATTTAGTGACAAAAATATTTCTAGTTTACATATGAAATTTTTTAGTTCCATAATATTTAAAAATATTAAAAAGTAAATTAATATTAGTCACAAAATTATTAGTAAAGCATATGCAACTCACCGATGGTCATGGGCGATACTACATCGTAAATATTAGTGTCGGCCATATGGTCCAATATATATACATTTGAAGGTTAGATATCATTTTAGTTCATATATTTGTAAGGTGGTTCAACTTTCGTCCCTAGCTGAAAAAAGCTTGACTTTGTCCCTATGTCTGGGGAAATATTGTGATTAGTCCTTGTACGAGGGCGAAATGTCAAGATGAAGCTGACGCGACATGCCCACATGATGAGTAACATCAATTAACTTAACTAACTTAATCTCATAATAATGATTTGAAAGAGAGAAACATAATTTCTATTGGAATCGCTTCTCAATGGCTGGAAGATAATGAGAGTACTGATGTGTTGAGAAAGCAAAAGTGTGAGGCGCCGGAAGGGTTGTGGAAGAAGTACAAGTTTACAGAAACTAAATGGAGGCTGAAATCAAGAGTTTCTTGGTTAATTAAGGGGGACAAGAATACGACTTTTTTCACAAAGTTTGTAGAATTAGAAATGCTCAGAACAATTTGTGTCTGCTCAAAATTTGGGAAAACCTGTATACTAAACCAGATGAGGTAAAGGAGCAGTAGCGTTAATGACCACAAAATTCAGGCCAAAGTCTAATTGGTAGAGTTTATAAGCTTTTGGCCAAAGTCATAGTAGCAAGAGTTCAAATGGTATTTAAGATTTGGGTTAATCGTCTACTTGGTCTCTGTCTTTGTCTCGTCGTCTGAAATTAGTCCCTCCCCGGAAAATTTGCAAATCTGGGTCCTCTCGTTTGCAATAAGTCTGGAGTAGGTCCTTGCCGGAACCCGGAACTTTGGCGAGTGATGATTAGGCATGCTGACTGGATAAATGAGGCTGACGTGTCAAGGAAAAAAAATAAAAAATAAAAATACAAATCAGTTTTAATTAATTAAAATTTCCTAATTAACCATAACAACTAACTAATCACAATTAAGGTCCAAAAACTAATATCTATTAACATAATCTGATTCCCCCAACAAGATTTATTAATCCAATTAACTAAAATTAAACCTATTAACTATCTATTAACACTAAGGTCCTATACGCAGATCAAATTCTTTTTTGAACAAACAAAGATCAAATTCTTTTTCTTTGCCTTTCAAACCAGTGCTGAATACTCCAGTTTGTCCACCAGATTTCTCCACCTGCAACCTCAACCCCAACACCCACCCACCTGCAACCTAAACCCCAACCTGCAACTTCACCATCACCCCCACCCCGAACCCAACCGAAACCCCAAACCCCCACCCCCACCCGCAACCTCAACCCAACGATTGACACCCCAAAACATGAGCTCCAAGACCCAACAACAACCAAGTCACCTTCAACCTCAGAACCAGCGATTTACCCTAGCCTCCAATCTCAATCCATAAAAACTCAACCCAAAAAAACATTGATTGAAGCCAGAAGAAGAAGAAAAATCATGAATTGTAGGGAAGAAGGGTAGATCTGGTGCTTAATCTATGAATCCCCTCACAGTTTCAGCCATAGAAGAGAAGAGGCAGAGATCGAGAGAGAGATCGCCTCTATTCCTCCTTTTCCAGATCTGGGTTCATCACCACCCAAACCCAGCCGCGAACGTCAATCAACCTCCAGCCACCACGCCTAGCCACCAACAACACCACCCAAACCCAACAACCGAGCCACCACCACCACCACCCAAACCTAGGCACTACCACCCAGAAACTTGCAATTGGAGCCAGATAGAAAAAAGGGAGAAAGAGAGATTCGCAGAGAAGGTGTGTGAGGAAGAAAGGAAGAGGTCGAGGTTGAGGGGCTGAAGATGATGAGATTGAGAAGATGAAGATGATGAAGAAGGAGATGTGGATTTGAGTTTTTATGTGTTTAACGTGTTTAACTTCACCATGTTTTATTTTTGGATTTTGGAAAATTGATTTTGTTAATTAGATTAGGATTAGATAGTTAATAGGTTTAATTTTAGTTAATTGGATTAATTAATAAATCTTGTTGGGGGGAATCTGATTATGTTAATTAGATTAGTATTTGGACCTTGATTGAGTTTAGTTAGTTGTTAGGGTTAATTAAGAAATTTTAATTAAACAAAACTTATTTGTATTTATTTTTTATTTTTTTATTTTTTTTCCTTGACATGTCAGCCTCATTTATCCAGTTAACATGTCTATTCATCACTCGCTAGAGCTCCGGGCTCCGGCGAGGACCTGCTCCAGACTTATTGCAAACGAGATGACCCAGATTTGCAAATTTTCCGGGAAGGGACTTACTTCAGACGGCGAGACAAAGACAAGAATCAAGTAGACGATTAACCCTTAAGATTTTGCTAAACAAAATCAATTTGCGTTTACCCTTGGGAAAAAAATATCACATTTCATACTCATCTTGCAAATGATGCGATTAATTTTCTTCATACAAAGAAAGAAGGAGGACCATTTTTTAATGTGAATTTAAATAAAACCTATGGTAGCATCAACTAGAGTTTCTTCTTTACTTTCTGAAAGTGGTGGGTTTTGGTGAGAGATGGAGAAAATATTTTTCTTTTTCTCATGTTTTCATTGAATTTGTGATTAATATAAAGAAGCATGCCGCATCCAAAGATAGCTTTGAATCTGGAACTAAGATATCACGCGCGGTTTGCACATTTTGCCTTTTTTTCTTCAAATCATTGTTTGAATGCTTAGTATTAACTATATACCACATGTTGAGGACGCTAACACCATAAGAATATGCAGAAGCTCATATTCAAGTGCCAAGGATATTTTGTGTTTTTAAGTCATATTTCCTATTTGAAGATTGTATAGTAGTGGATACAATTTTCAGAATAGTACTAGGTAGAGGGAGAGATAATTCACTTTGTGTAAAATTGATGAAATATAAATTCCTCGCTCTTTTGTCTTTTCTACTTCAGGCATCAAATTTGTATTTATTATGAGTTTAGTGGTTGTGTATTGTTAGTGTAAAACATTTTTACGCTGATGTCCAATAACTGAATGTCTCGTATTCAAATGCATTTATGATCCTTTTTATTTTAATTAAATTAAATGTTTATTTTCTATTTTGGCAACCTATCATTAGTTGTCTGTGTAAAATATATTTATACTAACGGTGCATTTCCACTAAATTCATTTATTATACGTACATTAACCGCTATGATTTAAGTTGGTGTTCATAATTTGATTTAGAGTATGTTTGTTTTAAATGAAAAAATAATGATTTATAGCTGTGATAAAAAAAGAGCTTATTTGTTTAGAGATTTTATGAAAATCATAATCTAATTTGTGTTTGGTTATACTATTTAAAATTATTACTTTCATATCCTGTCTCATATATCATAATAGATTTTTGATGCAGGAGCAATTAATTAGGAATTTGTTATTTTTTAGTATTTTTAAATATGTTTAGGATCAATTTATTAGGATTTGTTATTTTTGTTATTTTTTCAATTAGGAGATATATTCTTTTCCTGTTTAAGCACTTGTAAGGCATTGCCTATTCAGTTTTTTGATAATAAAATTCAAGAGATTTCTCTCAAACTCTGGTAGATTCCAGTTTATTAACTCTAGTGGATTCCAGTTTAATTTCTAGGGTTTTAGGGCTGGCTAACTCCCTTTCTGGTGGATTCCAGAAACCTTTTCCTTTAGGATTTGCGCTTGCAATCCTAGTACGACTTCCGCTGTATCAAGTGGTATCAGAGCATGTTTCTCCTGTCTCTTTTCTTTGCTTGATCAACCATGGAAGATCAACTAGTGACCAAAGCAAACCTAAAGGATGTTACCGCAGCTCTTACCGTGGCCCTAACTGCTATAACACAACAAATAGCGACGTTCACGACGGCTATATCGGTGCATTTCAACAATACCAACAACGGTAACCGGCGACGAGACAGGAGAGGGAAACTACACAGGTTTCCGCGTGACAACAACAACAATCGTTCTGTTATATACTTACCTTCCCAATCCTTACCTTCACCATCCGTATCTCATCCTTATTACCAAGTTCAGTACCCAACCTCTAAAACCACTGAAACTCCACACTACCAACCTGCTACACCCAACCTTATCAATCCTCACCCCAACATATCACCGACTGCAGATCCAATTTCCTTGCCACAACCTCTACCAAAACCCACATCAAATTCATGTCCATCTGCCAGACCTATGCACGCAAATTCTTCAGAATCAGATTCTCAAATTTCATTTGCGCCATCCTTTGTTGTTGGCCTAGAAGATGAGGCCAAAACGTTGATGAATGATTTGTGCAGCAGGAGCACACCAACACACATTTCTCTTCTACCTAGATATGACGACATCTCAGAGGTTGCACCTCATGTTATATCTGAGGCAGACACCTCTGTCAATTTGGGTATCGAGGCAGTAGTCACACCTTACAATCCAACACTTATGGTTGTGCCTCAGGTTTGATTTGTCCTTGTTCCCAAGTTTGCACCCCATATGTTTGGTAATATGCCTGAGCAAGAGGAAGTGCAATCCAACTTGTCTAACTCGCAATTGAGATGATTGATTCCATGCCACTGGAAGTTGTTTCAATCACTGCTTGTTCGTCCAGAAAACACACTCTTTCAATTTCATGGTATTCGGCGAAAACAATTTGATCCTGGCATCAATAAGATGGACGCTAGTGTTTCAAAACATGAGTCTCCACACTCTTTTCCATGTGCTTTTATTAGATATTCAACACTCACTCTCCTTGGTTTAATTTGGAAGCCCTTTTGATCCTTGTATTTTGAGTTAGCTGAAGTCTTTTATCGTGATGAGAACTCGGGGTCGAGTTCTTCACAAGAAGAGGAGACTGATGTAGGAGCTTTTTAGGATATTTTTAGTATTTTAGTAATTTTATTTATTTGTGGTTAAGATCTTTTTATTTTGTGAATAGGGTATTTTAATTTGTAAATTTTATTAACTTGTGATTAGGATCTTTTTATTTTAGGAATAAGATCTTTTTAGTTTAGAATAGAATATTTTTAGTTTTATTAGGGTTTTCATATTTCTCTATTTAAGAAGTTGTAAGGCATGAGTCATAGTAAGTTTTTGATAGTAAAATTCAAGAGATTTCTCTCAAACTCTGGTGGATTCCAGTTTATCAACTCAGGTGGATTCCAGTGTATTTTTTTTAGGGTTATAGCGCTGGCTATCTCCCTTTCTGGTGGATTCTACAAACCTTTTTCTTTTAGGATTTGCGCTTGCAATCCTAGTACGACTTCCGCTGTATCACTTTTAATCAAAGTAGGTTTTTTAAATAATCTGTTTCCAACTTTTTTAAAATAAGCTAAAACAAACATATTAATTTTTTTTTTAATTTTTTTTTTTAATTCAAAAATATTTTTTTTAATAAAAAGCTGAAACAAACACTCAATTTATTTTTATACAAATTTTACCTTATTTGATTTAATGATAGAGTCAAGAGCAGTTGGTTCCATAACAAACATAAGTGCAGTTGATCCGGTTAAGTAGAGCGAAGTCATACCGTCAAGCCATTTAAGTTCACACACGGTTCATCAATCGTAGGTTGAGGGTGGATATGGTGGCCTCAATGATTGATCAGCTTGTGCTGGAAGCGCTAAGTCTCCGTTGTCACGAGCCCTCTTGATAATATTTGTGATCTCCCCCCGCACAGGGACGTTATTCTAATATTCTTGCAAATGCTTACTGCAGATCAACATCTTGTCGAAGCAAACGGAGCTCGCTGATATCCTTCATAAATGGGGGGTCGATCCTCCTGGTGAATTGACTGTAGCCCAAACGCCTCATAATGAATAGACAATATACTCTTATCTCATGTCTTTCTTGGTTCATGGTTCAATATTTTGGTGTCCTACCAATCCATCCCAAACTTGGTGGTTAAACTCTACTGGAGTGATGATACTGTAGGAAGGTCTTGGGGAAAAATAGTTCGGTGCCAGGATGATAAAAAGCTTACCACCTTTAATTCTTTTTTTTTTAAGAAGTGCAAGATAGAAAAAAAGTGAAAGGTTAAAGATAAGTTTTATTCCAAACTATTTTCATGGTTTGACTTTGAACTCAAAATCTAGTCTCATCCTTATGGTTTGAAAAGTCTCTAAATAAGTTCATATTTATCCATCGTCAAAAAGAGTGCTTAATTATTTCTCTCAATAATTACGAAATGTGCTTTATTCTCATTCATAGATGATGATTAAACTACTGACCTCATGAATAAGAGGTGAAAAGAGCAATTACCACACTTCACTAACAGTGCAATTCTTTTTTAAAACTGGGATCCAATTTTAAAGATCTTTCATATTAGCCAATTAAATTAAATAAAAAAGGTATAATTTTCATATCTTATCTTTGAAACCACAAGGGGTGGCACAAGTGGTGAATGTGCATTTCCTTAAGGGATTTAACCTAGGTTTTTGGCCCGGGTTCGATCCCCTCTGAGGTAAAAAATAAAAACCTTTGTGGCTAGGGACATCACTACTGTATCCCAAGCCAAATTAGTCACGTGGTACCCCTTTCCCCCTAGAGACTGGTGGTCAAAGGAAAAAAAAAATCTTATCTTTGAAATCTAATTAGTTCACCATGTGTGTTTGATTTACATTGTCAGTTCTTCTACTATTTACTCTTATATATCCATCTTACTAATTTATCAAGGATGATATAATTGGTTTTTCCATTCCTTTCTTTTAATTTGGGTTAATCCTCTAATTAGTCCCTGTGTTTGTGTCGCCGTCTGAAATTGGTCCCTCCCCGGAAAATTTGAAAATGTGAGTCCTTGCGTTTGGAAAGTGTGTGGAGCAGGTCCTCGCCGGAGTTGGGAGCTCCGGCGAGTGATGACTAGGCTTGCTGACTGGATAATTTTATCTGACGTGGCATAAAAAATTAAATAAAAATTAAATTAAAAATTTTAAAAAATCCCTTAATTAATTAACTTACCCTAATTAATCATAATCCTAATCCAAATACAATCCCTATTCCTAATTTCACCCTAATTTTCAGATCATAAGAAGTAAAATTAGGGTTCATGCTATCCCAATTATCTTTTTCTCATCACCCCCTTCGATCCTCTTTCTCCTCATCCCTCCCATCGACATAATCCCTCTGCTATCTCCTTCCCTGCGATCTCCATCCCTCCTGCGATCTCCATCCTCTCTTCTCCTCATCCCTCCCATCGATCCTCTGCTTCTCCTCTCTAGTGCTCGTGTATCTCCTCTCTTCGATCTACAGTGGTGTGTTCTCCTTCAACTGGATCTTATTAGACATGAATGGTTCTTCTGCATCCTCTTGTCGTTCCAGGCATCGAAGTGCAGGTGGTAGGGCAAAATGTCAATGTGGAGTTCCTCTAATGCTCTACACTGCTGGTACTCGTGAAAACTCAGAAAGGAGATTTCTTAGGTGCAAAAATTGGCAGGTAAGTTGGTTGTCACTTATATATCCAATTTGCAGCCATATGTGTGTGTTATGCCTAAATCCCCTATCAACACTGACTTTGTTTAAATCTTCAGCTTCCAGGCACATGTGATTTCTTTTTTTGGATTGATGATCCACTTGAAGGTAGAGAACCAGTTATACCGCATGTAGATGCTGAGACAATGAGTTCTGAGATTGGCAATTCATCAAACCACAACTCTGTGCACCATGTTCCTGATTTGATGAAAAAAATGAAAAAGCTGAAGAAGAAACTTGAAGTAGAGAGATTTCAGAAGAATGTTGCAAGTGTGATTGCTTTGATGTGTTTTTTAGTGACAGTGTGGTGTTTATGTAAGGGGAGGGTTTAAAGTGACAGTTTTACTGGAGAAAATGTAAGGGGAGGGTTTGATTTGTCTGTTGTTTTGTGGTACTGGAAAAAATGTAATGAGAGGGTGTGATTTCTGTCCTACTTGATGTATGCAGATGTTAATGAAATTGAAAAAGAGTTGTTGTGAAATTTATTTCTCAATTTGAGTTCATACCTCACTCACCAAACACATTTATCATTGAATCCTCATTAAAATGACAACAAGTACAGAAAAAGAAATTGAATGCATAATTCAAATGAGACCATGATTTTGGAACCATGAAATTGAATACATAAAGTGTGGACATGCTGCACACTGCTCATTGTTTGGACAAATCTGACAGAGCATCTTAAACAGGGTTTCAACAAAAAAGACACTTATAATAATAGTCTTGGTCATAGTATGTGGTCCATAATCCCCACCCCCCATAAATATTACAAAAAATCAGACCCTAGTGGCCATGTGGTCCAAATTCTGCTGAGATTCCTTGCTTTTTCCCACTATGCAAAAGTCATCTCTTCATCCAAGGGCTTTGTCAACAACACCACTGCACTGTGTAGGTAGAGCATCTCCATCTACCATAGCTTGTTCTTCATTGGGCATGGGGGTCTCTTGTGCTTCAACTGCAACTGCTACACTCTCCATCTGACCTTGGAAATTTGAGGCAGAAGTGCTTGCACCTCCATCAAAAGTGATTCCAGAAAACTGCTTGCTTTTGGTGCCTTTCCCCTTCTCAGATCTGGGAACCTCTACTACTTTTTCTTTCTGAAATAATTTAACAAGGTTAGTTTCACAGTTAATCCTTTGTTTATCACTACAAATCCAAAATAGGGATAGATCAATGCCTGTTTTCCAGAATTCACAAGCAGTGTGACAGGGGCAGGAGTATTCACAGGTTCCCTTATAACAACCCCAGGCAGAGAAGGGGGCTGGACCTGTGGGATGTTCTTGCAACTGTTTTTGTAGTGGCCATATTGTTTGCATTTACTGCACTTTCTAAAACCTTTCTTCTGAAAATATTATGCACACCAATATTCACAAACAATAAAATATGCATTAGTTTTCAGGCTTATACATATGCATAGTATTAGGATATAAGATTAATTACCAACACATATGTAATACCTTTGCTTTGTTCTTATCAACTGCAGGTTCATCAGTTCCAGGCACATCATTTTCTATTCCTTCTGCATCAACTTCTTCTCCAATTGTTTCCAGTATTCCCTCTAAATCTTCCTCATCATCATCTACAGCTGGGTTCTTGCATCCCTTTTTGTTGTGTCCAAACTGCTTGCACTTGCTACACCTTACAAATGCTCCCCCCCCTCTTCAATTTGTTAGGGTTAGGGTCATCATAAGGATCCCTCCTTCTTAATTTCTTGGGCCTCCCTGCCCCTCTCTTATACAAGGGTGGCATAATACAGACAGGGTCATTTGGTGTCACAATCCACTGGTTAGGACCAGGCAGTGGTGTGATATAGTTTTCATATGTTGCCCGGAAAGCAGCCCTCTTATAGCAGTCTTCAACATAATCCTTAGGGTCATGGCGGTGGAAATTAATTGCACAAACTGCATGTCTGCAAGGAAATCCATTCAGCTCCCAAAATCCACAGCAACATTTCTTGGCATTAATATTAACAACATGCCTCTCTGAACGGTCAGAATGTCGAACTTCATAAGTAGCTGCACCTACAGTCCTAGGGATCCAATTCTTACACTTTCCAGCTTCAAATGCCATTCTCTGTAAGGGTCTTGGCATAATCTGTCCACTGTGCTTTCTGAGCTTCTCCATCATAATTGGAAATCTCCCCATGACATAGGTTCTTATCCACTCCATCATAGTTAGTATAGGTTTGTCTCTGGCCATCAAAATAGCTGCGTTGAAGGACTCGGAGAGGTTATTCATGACAACATCACACCTTGGGTAGATGCTAAATGCATGTCTGCACCATGAGGATTTAGGTTTGTCCATCAACCATTCATAGGCTATTGCATTATGCTGCTTAATCAAGTCCATTTTCTCCCTCCATGCTCCTTCATAGGTAGCTTTGGCTGCTGCCATCATCAAGTTCCTAAGAAGGACTCCACCACCAAACTTGTTCTTTAAATTGGCATATAGATGCCTCACGCACAATCTGTGATCACAACCTTGTAGAAGCTCTTCTTTGAACACCTCCATCAAACCCTGAGGAATAATTGAATAAGCATTAGATGATCTAGTATGATATTGTAATACATAGAAGCAAAAAATGAAGGTGTAGGTGTACCTTTTGTTGATCACTAATGAAGACCCATCTAGATGATCTAGCAGGATCTATGTCACCCATCAATAACTCCATAAACCACATCCAACTGTCTTTGTTTTCTAATTCAACCACAGCAAAGGCAAGGGGAAAGTACTGCTCATTAGCATCTCTACCAATAGCAGACAACAGAATTCCTCCATACTTGGTCTTCAAATGGCATCCATCCAAGCCAATAAATGGCCTACACCCACTGAGAAACCCTCTCTTACATCCATCCAAGCACATATAGAATCTGCTAAATCTAGGATGCAATGTAGTCCTTGGAGACACAAAATTCATCTTGCATGTGTTACCTGCTGCCCTTCTTCTCAGCTCATTGGCAAATCTCCACAAGAGAGTATATTGCAACTCAGTAGCTCCATCTATTTCTTCAGTAGCCAATTTCTTTCCTTTCCATGCTTTATATCTTGTAATCCCAGTCCCTAGATTGATTCTAAAGTCATCAACAATCTCATTTGTGGTTATTTTGTTTGCTATCCTCACCTTGTTCAACAATTTCTTCTTTACAAATTTAACAGTGGCAGACTTGTTGTCAAACACTCTGGCACATGTGTGTTCATCTATAAGTGTTTTGATTATATATGTCTGCTTGTTCCCAACCTTACTACATAACATGACAAATGGACACCCATCAGTTTTGCATACCACCCTACACCTTATGCTATCATTTTTCTTGAAGCTAAATTCCCTACCACATGCAACAGCATGGTCAGCTAGAGCATCTTTGAACTCTTGTAGGGAACAGAAGTCCATCCCTAGTTTGAATCTGAAATCTGCATTGAGATCCTCTTCATTGAACCTTGGAAACTTTCTTCTAGGAAGTTCTTCAAGGTCACTATCAGTTGGAACACTTTCTAGGTCCTCACTCTCATAGCCTCCATCATAGTCTGGATCATCCCCCTTACCTTGGAGCATCATTTGGTTGATATGCTCATTCAACAGTGCCTCTGCCTCAACAAAAGTTGAGTTTGGAAACCCATCTTCATTCCCTAGGTCTCTCTCTTCTTCACTGTCTTCAAGCCTTATGTTTTCCTCAGAAATGTCACTGCCACTATCACTGTTTTCTCCATCTTGGTTGGGAATATCAGAAATCAAATTCTCAGCTTCAGGACTTTTCTCACCTTCTTTCTCAGCATTATTCTCAGTTTCATTCTCAGCAACTTCAGGACTTTTCTCAGCTCAATTCTCAGCAGTATTCTCAGCATTACTCTCAGCAACTTGAACTTCAATCCCAGTTTCATCATTCACTTCATCAAAAACTTCAGGGACAATATCTGGGAGGACAACATCATTCTGGGACTCATCATCATCAGACAAAACAATAGTTATACTCTGGCCCTCATTGTTTGTCTTTCTCATCACTGCTTGCAGTCTATGTGACTTCCTCACAGCCTTGGTTTTACCTTGTTTTTTCTCCTTTTCCTTTTTTCCACCAAGCACAAAACCAGGGACACCTTTAGTCTCAACAAACAGCAAAGCTTCATTGTAACCATTACTAGTAGCATACTTAGCTAATTCCATAGCATCGTTGTCAGTCTTGTACCTCCTGAATATGTGTTCAGCAATATCCTCAGCATTTACCCACCATAGATCAAACTCTTTGTAACCCAATTTCTGGACAAGATCCACAGTATCAAGGAAGGACCATTTATCCTCATCCATATCACTTAGCACAGTTCTACCACCACCAAAGTAGTGCCAATAAGGAGAAGTACCAAACCACCCACCATGCCGCACAGCCAAAGAAAACACCATCCTGAAACAATCATTGTTCAGTCAAACAAACACCAAAAATAGCAACCCAAGAACCAAAGCATCCAAACCAAATCAAACCCACCCAAGCAATCCTTACACCTAAGAACGATATACACAACGAAGATGCAAACGACATACACAACGAAGACGCAAAGAAGAAGCAAGCTTACCTCAGTTCAAACGCGAGCTCCCAACTTCGACTTCGCCTTCTCACAGTTGCTTAAACTTGCTGCAATGGTCGACGAACTTGATTGATGAGATACGAGTGAGAATGTTGATGCAAATGGATGAAGATGAGATGCGAGAGAGAGCCTTGAAGCTGAGATACGAGTGACAAGGTTGAAGATGATTAGGGTTTGAAATTAGGATCCTGGGTTAATTGAGGGGGGAATTGTGGATTATTATTGGGGGGAGTAATTGAATATGTTTTAGTAAGTTAATTAGGAATAGGGATTGTATTTGGATTAGGATTATGATTAATTAGGGTAAGTTAATTAATTAAGGGATTTTTTAAATTTTTTAATTTAATTTTTATTTAATTTTTTATGTCACGTCAGATAAAATTATCCAGTCAGCAAGCCTAGTCATCACTCGCCGGAGCTCCCAACTCCGGCGAGGACCTGCTCCACACACTTTCCAAACGCAAGGACTCACATTTTCAAATTTTCCGGGGAGGGACCATTTTCAGACGGCGACACAAACACAGGGACTAATTAGAGGATTAACCCTTTTAATTTTTATTATACATTCATACACTATATAGTTTAATTTTCATATATCTGTTTATCTTAACAACTAATCCTTTCATGTCATATGAAATTGATCCGACAACAAATCATTATTAGATCACGATATAAATTTTTTAAACACCGGAAATGCACACACTTTAAATCCTTAATTATATGGATGTGTACATTATTTTAATTTTTATCTAGTGGCATGTGTTCTTGGCAAATAAATTGCACTATAGTAGTATAGTATATTATAAATCAGGGGATAGTTTGATTCTCAGGATCATTCCTTCATGAATATTTTCTTTTAGTAATTTGAAAGTGACGTTCTAAAGCCAAAGCTAACAATATACACAACAAGTCAAAGCATGTCGTTTGACATATACTCCTAATGTATACTATGTCAAAATAAAAGTGTCCAATTCTAAGAGAACTATCCGTGAATTACAAGTTTTAGGCATTTTAATAGAAATCATTCATACAGGTGCGTCATATAAATAAATCTATCTATAATCTATAATCTATGTATCTATAATCTATCTATAATTTATCTATCTATCTATCTATAATATATAGAGTAAAATACACTTACCCCCTCAAGGTTTGCTAGAAAAACACTCCACCCTATTCTTATTCAAAATATACACTCCACCCCACTCATTTTATCATGTTAACTCCATTCAAAAGATGCTAACGGAATATTCCATTCAAATCAAAATTATTTAATGTAAACTTATTTTTCCATTTCTTTTATTTCTGGTTATTTTTTATTTTATTTTATTTAAAAAAAAACCTCACTTTCAAATAAAAATCGTTTAACGTCAGTTCCATTTAAAAAAAAAAAATGTTAGTTTCAACAAAAAAGAATATAACATCACAATTACTAGTAATACCCAGTTTATAAAGGATTTTTATAAATAGTGAATTATATAAAAATATTTCGAAATTAATTTCATACTAATTAAAATTTCACCAAATAAATACTAATTAAATTTCTTTTTCCTAGATTTATAAAAAGATGTTGCTTATGATGAGTAATGTATGGATATTATTTAATAAAATTTTCTTATCATATATCAATAACATCCCTCATTTTCAATTACTAAAAGTAATATATACTTTAACATTTAACATGTTATAACCAACGGGATCATATTATCCAAATTAATTAATTAAAATAATAATATAACTTTATATTCTTTTATGGAGTGGAAGTTTAACGTACTTTTACCATAAGTTTTAATTTAAAACTATTTCATACATATTTATTCTTGAATTATTTTATAAAATGGTTACTTTATATACCAGCTCCAACAGTATGTAAGCATTGAGAATATTTGTTTGGTCAAATATTAAAAAGTGACGTTTTTTTCTGAAAAAAAAATAACTAGAAAAAAAAGGAAAAATAAGTTTACATTAAATAATTTTGATTTGAATGGAATATTCCGTTAGCATCTTTTTGAATGAGGTTAACTTGATAAAATGAGTGGGGTGGAGGGTATATTTTGAATAAGAATGAGGTGGAGTGTTTTTCTAGCAAACCTTGAGGGGGGTAAGTGTATTTTACTCTAATATATATAAAAGCAGAGTTTCTGCAGTCTTGAGGGCAAAAAAGTCCTTCAATAATTTATTCCAAAAACTATGAAAGCTGGACATGAATATTTTTGTAAAAAAACATTTTATTTCACTCATATTTGATCTCAGCCGTTGATTCACAATTATATCAGTTTCACTCCTTCTTTCATTGAATCTGAAACGCTTTTCAGTTTAAAAAAAATAGAAACGCTTCCCCTTTCACCTTACCTTCGTTCATTTTCTCCTTCTCTAAGCCGTTTCTCTAGGGTTTCAAAATCATTTAAAACCTTCCTCAGAGAATTTCATGTATCTGGCCATCTCTGCTTCAGTCAAGGATTGGCATTCTTTAGATTATCAGTTTCATTCGCACCTTTTTTTCCCAAATCTGTCAGCGCACCGTTTGAGAGGAAGAAATTGAATTTGGGAAGAACGGTTTTGTTGGGGTCGGAGGAAAGAAGCTTTGGATGATTCATGATAACTGAGAGTTTGTGAAGCCGTGGGCTCTAAACAATGCGAGGATTGAGTCAGGGTTTTGTGAGTCGGTGAGACAAACTCGGGTGGAGATGCTGGAAGCGGTTTCAGGGGAGAAGTTGAAGTTGTTGATGAGGTAGTTGGTGGTGAATGAGTGTTGTTTGGAGGAGGAAAAGTGGTGAAGAAATGAGGGGGTTTTGATGATGGTGATGTTGAGGTTGGGGCAGAAAAGTTGATGCTTTTTTGTTACAATCATATTTTTCAGATCTTTTTTTTATCATAATTGATGGTTTTGGTTTTATAATTGTTCAGGTGAAGTTGATAAAGGATGGGGCCTTTCATGTTGAGGTTAAGGTCCATGTGATTCGCTGCAATGGAGTATAAGATTGTGGTGGCTGGGTTTGATAATGCTGCAAAGATCACCACCATTTATAAATTGCATTTGGGTGAGGTTCTAATTCCTTCTAATCGCCTATGTTTGAATCTCCATTTTGCCAAATAATCTCTCTTTTGCAACCTTTTGTTTATTACTCTTTGTTTCTCTTCCAAAGTTTGGTTTTGTGTTTTTTAAGTGGGTGGGATTTGGTTAATGGTTTGAGAGAATTCCTGAATTCCTGATTCCTTCTTTGTTTGGTGATATTGCATGAGTTCAGTGCATATGACTATGGCTGAGGTTTGGCACCAGAAATAGTTCCTTCAACGGTGGCTGCTGGCTGGGTGACAGGGTTTTCATGCTGCATTTGGGGTTTTTCCGCAATTTTTCAGGTTTGTTTCTCTTTCTCGCGGCTAGGTTTCGTTCTCGCGGCTGGCTCCCAATCTAAGCCGTTGATTACCTTTGAATCCAAAAATGACTTCTCTCTATTGTAGTTTTAAAGGAAAAAATGTAACACAACTCCAATTCAATTTTACGTTACAGTCTTATAGATACTTTGAAATTTGAATAGTCTGAAAGTCTGAAACTCCTCCTCAATGCCATTACTAATTAATAACCAATACAGGAACTGTTACCATTTCTTCTCCCATCTACATTGTTAATATAAAATGTAATTTCTAATGTACTGCTTGAACTACTTGAGTCTCATTGTTAATTTACTTAAACTCAATGTTCTGAAAACCGAACCGGTCAAGACACTGGTTTAAGGTTTAAAGATCAAACCGAGGTTGAACCGAGGTTCAACCGATTGTTATTAAATAATTTTTTTTAATTTATTAAATAGTTAAAATATAAATTAATAAGTATATTTTTGAAATAGTAGTATTAATTAATAATAAATACTTATGACCAACCCATTAAATTTTGTCATGTATAGCAAAGAAAAAAAACAAATACTTTATTCTTGACAAAAAAAAACCCAGCCTTTATTCTATAGTGGGATCACGTTTTTTTTTTTTGGCAATGACCCACTCACTCTACAACCTAATTAGATGTATATCCAAATTCTAAAGCTATGTAACCAGTAGCCCAAAAAGAAAAAGAAACCCTAATATATTATCTATCTTTTCCTCTTTCTAATGTTCACATCACAGCCGCACAACACTGTGGGTAGCCATCTTCTCTCCCTGTTCTGTTCTGTGTGATCTCTCATAGCAAATAGCCACCCTCTATGATATTTTATCTCCCCTAGTCCCCCATTCAACCGTATGCATCTTCATCTTCTTTCTTTTCTTTTCCACCATACATAGAAGCTGAAGATTGGTGCTAAAACTATTCTTTACGGTAAAAATAGAGGACTTTGCTCTCTGGGTCGCAACTTGTCATTCGCCGCCGTTGTTTGCCTGTGATATTGGAGAAGGTGGCGGCTGAGAAGAGTAGAAGACCGGTTAGAGAAGGTTACGTTAATGCAGATTTGGACGTTCTTAGGACTTTTCCAATGAACCGGTTGTAACCGGTAAACCACCGGTTTTTCCCGGTTTCCCTGGTTTTACACCGGTTTTTCCGGTTCAACTCCGGTTTGACATATCGCCGATTATTGAGGCATTCCGGACCGGTACATGATCCGGTTCCCGGTCCAACCGGTCGAACCGACCGGTTCGGTCCGGTTTTCAGAACACTGCTTAAACTCTTCCAAGTGCTTGGAGCTGGAATTACAAGCTACAACTTTGCACTGACACAAATTGCTTCTTTTACCACGGACATCAAATTGTCCTCCTAGGCGTAACAGGTAGTGAACTCATGGTGGGAACTCTTAACTTATGTTAGCTAGAAATTACTATGTAACCATCGATCCATCCAGTGGCGGATCCAGGACCCCCCGGCCAGGGGGGTCAAATTTTTCACATGAACACATCGATAAAAATATAATTAAAAACAACTGTAATATGTTTATACATCAGAAATTATACAAATCATAGTTGTCCTCTACGCGATTTCATATTCTGAAATCGTTGAACAATAAGCTTGATCCACATTGCTCACTTGATGACCTTGCTCTCTTGATTAAAAATTTATCCATGACCTTCACAAGATAGAGTAGACTTAAATTAGATTCATACATGAAGTTATATACAAATCATTCATGACAAACTTGAGCAATTTGAAAACATTTTCATTCAAATTCCAATCTCAAACCAATTACTAAATCAAACCATTTAAATCAAACCAATTACTCTCATGTAAAATTGAAAATAACTGGAATGTTTTGTAAAATTAAAATCAAACCAATTACCCTCATGTAAATCAAACCAATTACTCTCAATTCTCAAACCAATTACTCCCATTTTAAGCAAACTAGTGTATCAGTGTATGTAAATTGTTTTTTTTTTTTGGATAAGCAAATTAGTATTAGAATAGAGTACTAGGGTACTCTAACCCAAAAAAGTACAAGAAATATTTACAAAAGATAGACAAGGAAAACCAACACTAGTAGACAAAAACCAGTGTTGGTATAGCACTCCAAACCCAGTGTCATTTACAGAACAAAGCAACACTGAAGGAAGTTCCCTGATACCTATTCCACCTTAACTCAAATGAGAAACTCATTGTCATTTAACTCATAGACTAACAGCAAGAGACTTAGCTTTCTTCTAGCTGTTTGCTGTCAAAATGCAGCAATAAAGATCCCAAAACACAACCTGCAATCTCACGCTTTCTCCAATCAGACCAAGCACCATGGGCCATGAATCACAAGGCAAATAAATTGTAAAATACAATATCATCTAAATATCTAATCATCCCATGACCGAAAGCTCCTGGTAGTGCTCCTTTTGCACAATGACTAATTGTCTAATTCAACAACTGACAAATTGATTTAAGCAAATTCAACAATTGACAACATACTCTACTTTCAAACTCAGCAAAAGGGAAAGCAAATCAAAATAATAGCAGTTAGGGTTTTCAATTTGGGGTTTAGGTTTTCAATTTGGGGGTTTTCAATTCCAACCAACCTTCAAGCTTCAACAGAGAGAGAGAGTGGGTGGTGGCGTTGTGCAATGTGCGCCGGCAGCCGGTGGTGGTGGCTGGTGGCGTGGTGTCACTGGTGTGTGTTGTGCTTGAGATTTGAGAAGTAGAACCAAAGACCAGAGAGTGACAGCGTGAGAGAGAGAAGGTAGTGAGCAGAGAAGGATTGTGGTGGGCTGGTGGCTGGTGGCCGGTGGCGTGGTGCGTCGGCTGGTGGTGGTGGACTGGATCGGTGGTGGTCAAGAGAAGGAGAAGAGGTGTGACCGTGTGAATCGACAGGAGGAGATGATTCGTGAGTGTGGTGAGAGAGAGACCGAGAGTGAGAAGGAGTGCGTGCGTGAGAGAAGGAGTGAGGCTGGGACTTGGGTGCAATTTTTTAATTTCAGGGAGTTCAAAAAAAAATTACTATAGGGGGGTAGGTAGGAATTTTTTTTTTTCAGGGGGTTCTGAACCCCCTGAACTGCACGTGGGTCCGCCCCTGGATCCATCCTCATTTAACTGATAGTTCCCCCTCCCATTTCCTTTAATTCGTTTGTTGCATACATTCTTTGAAGAAACAACTACACGCACTAAGCTAAGTTTGTGTAATATTAGAGTTAGTTGTTCAATTTAAGTCAGTTGTTCAGTTTTAAATTATGTTTGTAATCTCTATAAGTTCAGACACAAGACACTAATGAAAACTGATTCATTTTTCCTTTTTCAATTGCATTTCATCTTCTAAAGTGATGTGATTCATGTTTGGATACAATTACTAGAAAAGCTTTATGATAATTTTGTTTGGATTACTTTTAGTGGAATTGCTTATAGATGTGTAATTGCTAAAATGGGTACGAATGCCCTTTTTTTTTGTACATGCACATAAAAACTGAACATTGTTCCAAACTTATCATTTTTATTAGTCGTGTCAAGTTAATGGAAATATTACTAGCTGCACCTTTCCTTACATACTTCTCACGCTGTGTATTGGTACTACTTTTTCAGGTATGAGGCATTCTCTGTAGCATATTGAAAGCGGATTGAAAAGCAAGCTTACTCATGAGTTGATCTGGATATAGTTATTTTTATGCTCTTTTGTTTGCTAAGAAAATTCTTTGCTCATAATATTTTCATTCACTTGCATGCCATTAGTGAGGGAAAAAGGATTAATGACATTCAAATAAAATTATTTCAATTTTAATTGGTGTTTAAATATCCAATTCAGCTTCAGTTTAAATTAAAATTTCACTGTTACGGTTTGAATAACATTTAACCAGTTCTCAATAACTTTTAATCTCACCTTTACTACTCTAATTGTAAATATAGCTGTTAGAATAGAATAAGTCAGATTTTATGATTATTTGATTGAATTAATATGTAACCACTTCTATAATATGTAACTTTGACTATATAACTTTAGGCGCTTCTTAATCAATAATATTTAGGCACTGTTATGATAGATTAGTCAATAACTTTTTAACTTCTATGTAAATATAGTGGTTACATATTATGAATTAATATCATTTAGGAGTTATATAGAAGTTAAAAAGTTATAAACTATAAAGAATATATTTAAATCTCAGTTGCAAAGTGCCTAAAGATGACACAAAAATAAATAATTTGACCCATGGACAAAAACTTTTCCACTTTTACAATTTTATTCAAGTGTGCTTACTATTATATAGAAGTTATACTTTAAAAAAAAGTTATAAATTAAATAAATTTACAATTGTTAACATGGTCTTTCATTTTGTTTATAAATTAAAATACATAAAATTCAAGAGGATTGTAAAAACAACAATGTAATTTAAAATAAAAAATATGATTAAAAATAAGAATTTAATGGTAATACACCGTCGGTGTAAGTTTTTTTTACACAAACATCCAATGATGGACTGCCAAATCAGAAAATAAGCTTTAAATTTAATTAAAATAAAAATGAGCATAAATGCTTTTGAACACGTGACATTAAGTTATTGGATGTCTGTGTAAAAATAATTTACACTGTCAGTGCACAACCATTAAACTATTATAATAAATCTTAAAACTTCATATTGGTTATACATCTACAATTAACATATTTAAAATTAAAAATATAAGCATAAAAATAGTGGTTACATTCTAGGAATTAATTGCTTTTATCATTTAGGAATCATCCTACTTCAAAGTGCCTGATGATGACAAAAAATTAAAGAATTTAATTCATGTGACAATTTTTTTTTTACTTCATCGAAAAACAGGGATAAAACCTATTAATCTCATTGGAAAACATATATTTCTAACGTAAACTAATATTGTTTAAATGTTATGCTATTTTCAATTTTGACTGAAGGAATATTTTAGAATGGAAGTTTAAATAAGTAGTTTACTAATTACTATACACAATTATTAATGGCACTAACAATAATACTTCTTTTTGGACCAATATTAGGTACTTTCACTAAAAAAAGACATGAGGCTCTATACTGGAAGCTTAATTAGATACTGAAAATGTCGAACTAATTTTTTTTCATAATGGATATTAAGCATAGAGAACATAAACGTAATCTTTTCGATGTACCAAAAAAAAAAAATTGGACATAAAACATAGATAAATAGGCGATGAAATTAGCCTGAACATCTCTCATGAATTTTTTATCACACATTCATGTCTTTCGATGACTCTTATAGTCCAGTCTTCTTATATGTCTTTCCTTAAAAAATTCTCTTAATTTTTTCAGCATCCTGCTATTTTATCTCCAAATTAATGAGTTTTTGAATAGAATAAACTCTTTAGGTTTGCCTAATCATCAATTAAGGCTAAAAATTTGTGTTCCAATAATGATTATAAGAAACATTGTTCTAGCAGTTAGAATGTGTAACGGGAAACGTTGATAGTTACTCGAATGAGAATACAATCAACTATATTGCCAAGGCAACACGCAAACAACAAGGATTGTACAACAAGACAAGTGTCTGGTGTGTCGTCACAAGGGAGACAAGACACCGCTTACACATTAAATTCATCACTATGTCACGACTAAATAAAAAACACACATTTATCACAAAAAAAACAATAAAAAAATTCTAATGTAAAAATAATATATTAATACAAAAAATATCTTTTAGAAAATAACGCAAAAATCATAAAAACACACAAAATAAATAAAAATGAATATCCCCGTGCATCGCACGGGTAAAAAATACTAGTAAATCATAAAACTAAAGTAGTATTATGATTTAACAAAAATGATTTTCTGAAATCTGATTTTAGCTTATTAAGTCAAATAAATGATTATTATGAATTTATGGATGTTAATTATGAGATAAATATTCATAGGTTAGTCTAGTCTTCCACTGATTTTTGCAGGCCGTTGGTATTTCGTTTTCGCTATGACTCAAAGATTGCTGAAAGCATATAAAGAGGAATTAATTAGACGCATTGACAAATGGTTCCTTTTTAGTGAAAAAGACACTCTACAATGAATATAAATTTTCATGCTTCATTTGGTCTTAACAAAATTCCCAAGGTCATGGATGTCCTATTATTAGGTGTTTGCCTATTGGCAAAGATATTATACTGGGCCATGATTTCTCAGGTAAGTCCTTCGTTTGCCTAGTGTTTTTTGAAAGAAAAAAAATGGAACACTAGTATTTCATTGGCTGTTTATTTCGGTTTTAATTAATCCATGACTTTTGCTCCAACCACTCTTATACAAAGGAGTATTCAGTTCCTTTTAATCTTATTATTTAAAATATTAAGACCAAATTGCATTATAGAAGTTGACTACATAAAATAACATGAATATCAAATCGCACAGAGTATTTTTTTTCTTGAAACCAAATAGCAAAGAGTAGTTACCTCTCCATTTTAAATGGATATAGGAGAAATTGGATATAAAGTTTAAATAATTGTCGTCAAACTATCGCAAAAGAAAAATATTATTAGACAATAGCCACTAAGTAAAATGTATTAAATATTTTTTTAAAATAAGTAGCAGTGGTTTAAATCGCCCTTAAGGTCGCTTAAAAATTACAATATGAAACGCATTGACATATGGTACCTTTTTTATGAAAATGACATTTCTACAATAAATATAAAATTCATAGGTCGTTCATTCTTAACCAAAACGGAAATACGGATGTCACGTTATTCAGTCTTTTGCCAATTGGCAGGGCAGAGTAAGGCATTGCATCATGCCATGGTTTCTTAAGCAGTGACTGCATGTACTTGTCATAAACAAAGCATTATTTTTTCTTTAGTACATTTGGAAGAAAAAAAACCACAAAAAGGACACTTCCATTCAATTATTGAGTATATACTCTGTAGCCTCTCTTCTTTCAATGTTATTTAATTTGAATGAATTTCTACAAGCAATGAAAGGTGACTTTTTGCAGTAGATGTAGATCATATATTTTATAAGAAGATCATGGTTCCAGGCAATTCTTGTTTTAAATAGAAAGTAAGTTCTAGTGTGTGACGATCAAGAACTAGCACTATACAACTTCTAATTGAAGATGGAGAATAAAAGCCATATTTAGTTCTTTTGATTAAAGGATGCAAAGAATAAGAGGGGAAAAGATTAAAAGAATGGGAACTCTTTCATACTCTCTCCTTATTGATCATTGAAATGCAAATTTTAAAACTGATTACTCCCTCTCATGACATGACATGCCATTCTATTACACTAATCAATTACTTAGTGATCAACTAGGGGAAGATAGCACTCACGAGGGGACACGGAAAAGTTTTCCTTAAATGAATGAGGAATGGAAAGGAGAAATACACATTTTTATGTTCTTCATAGTTAATAGTGAGAATAGCTAAAATGACTCCCATAGAATGAACCAGTCCAGTAGTAACATCAACTATACTAGAAATCACAAAATATTAATGACAAGGTTTGCATATTGAAGATTATAAGGAATATCTAGCAACAAGTGATAATTGAATTTAAATGAGCATAATTGAAATGACATGAAAAACTATATTATATATGAACATAAATATGATAAAGGAGCAAGTTGTACACTTGTTTCTTCCCTGACTTGAATATCTGATTGAAGATGATGAGTGAAGATCACCCCACCTCACAATATGCTGTCTTCTCTTGCAAGAGATACAAGCCTTGACTAATCAATCTGTTAAGCCAACAGTAAAACAAGACAATGAGCAATCACATACTTTTCTTTCTCATGGATTATTACAAGTAGACTAAAGCAACCCTATGTGGTCACCAAGTATATATCTAGATCCATCAGGATGAAAAAAATCTTCCATATGCTTTTGCAATTGACTGAAAGGAAGATCATAAGGTATCTTTTAGACAAGTCCAAAAACTGGTGTCATATAGATAATGTTATTGAAAATTTAAAAATCCATTGCCGATGATTTAAGTGTTAGTAGCAGAGATACTGTTCTTTCACATACAGGTCTGATTGGGATACCTTTGAAACCATTAGCAGATTAGCACTACAGTATACTATGGTTTCCTCTTCAATAGTAAAATCATTTTTTCCATTCTTTATACTTTACAGTACACTTTAGCATTAGCACTATAGCACTGCAATAAAATTAGTTGCCAATACAACAACACATGGAACTCATTGGTTTTTTCCATTCTTTATACTCTACTATAAATGGATTTCCAACTTTAGAGACAAGCTCCATCTGCAAAACTAGAAGTTAAAAACGCATCTAAAAACCTAGTAAAATAGAAGGACAGCATATGCATGCATCCCATTTCAAATTTTAGAATATGAACCAAATACAGAAAGAAATGTATTTAAATGTGTGTTTGTGTGTTGATAGAGAGAGAGAGAGAGAGAGAGAGAGAGAGAGAGAGAGAGAGAGAGAGAGAGAGAGAGAGAGAGACAGGTAAGAGACTGGTAGAACACTTGCTATCTCCATTAATTCAGAAGAATAACTTTTAATGCTTTCATCTATACGGCAATTAGTACCAGCAAGGTGTAGCACAACTGGTAGACTCCTTAAACATCTAGTCCAAGGTTCGATCTATGGGCAGTGGTGCGTATGGAGAAGCATTTGTTGGGAGAGACCTACTCACTTAACGTGATCCCAGAGCCTCGGGGGATTAGTCTCATGGTTGGGAAACCAAAAAAAATTGCTTAATTGGTTTCTTAAGCTCCATCATCTGGGGATGGGAACATATGGTTTTATAACTATAATTCCAAAATGAACAAATAATTAAGGTTTGCTCTCATGTGAAAGGAGTTCCAAGAACTAAAACATAGCATGTCAGTACACAAATTCTGAACTTCAACTAATAAGATCTTTTACTCTAATTACTATTACGTAATACCCAAATAACGTAGAAAGTATTCTAATATCCTGAATAAAAACCTGTCAAGACCTACGTTTAAATAGGGATGACTTTGAGTATTAAAAGCCTTATGAATTACCTAACAAAACAAACTACCAGAAACACTGAGGAATCCTATTCCTAAACTTCTGAAAACGAAAGGAAAATAATCATTAGCAGATGGCTAGCTAGTAGGCCTTGGCAAGATTTAAACCATAGTTATCTGCCTTAGCATTTCCTTTTAGAAAGGGAAGTTTAACTAAATGTTTAATAAGTTCACAAGGAAGTTAAATGCAAAACCAATACTATTAAAGCACCGATAAATTATGGCAGTAAAATTAGGAAAGAAAAGAAATGTTACAAAGAGAAAGCATTGATTTCATTAGCTATTATAAGTTCTGTAGGATCCCTGAACATTCATAGCAGAAACCTCAAAGAATAATTGAAGGTGAGAAACTGAAGTAACTTCTTGATAGGATTAGGGGAAAGCCTATTGTAACAAAGGTATATCAGAGAAGGCAGAATAAGTAAGTCTAGGGACTAAAGTAGAATAATAAAGTCTCTAAGGACTAGTTGTATTTTCAGGAAGTCTTAGCTATAAATAGCTAAGCTGTTATGTTAGGAGTTAGTTTTTGGTTAGTTGGGAATTTGTAACTGAATACTGGTATTCAGTTAGACTGTGAGAGAAACTGGTTTCTCTTTCTCTCTCCCTCTGTATCGTTCTCTTTCTTCCATTCTATGCAATACAACTCAGTTTTCATGGAGATTCTCTCCTTTGTTCTGTGATTTTCTTCCTAATTCAGTAGTATAGGATTACCAGTTCTAACACTGGTATCAGAGCACCGATCTTGGTGCCATGATTTGCTTCCGCTGAAGAATTTGGGAAACTCTGAAGCTTGTAGCGATGGTGGTGACTCGTGCGAATTCACAGGGAGGAGACGACAATGTTCCAGAGAAAGAAGAGCTTCGAGTGCGTATGGAGCTCAATGAAGCCAGAACGAAGCTTGTGGAGGATGCGATTCTGGAAAACGAGACCAGAGCGAAGAGAATCGAGGATTCCTTGTACGCTGTGCTTTCGAAATTGGGAATCACAACCATTGACGACACCGTCACACGTGAAATCAGGTCTGAATGCGGAGTCGAATTGAATTCCGAACGCGACAAAGGAGGTAGCAGGTGGAGGAAGCTAGAGATTCCAATATTCGGGGGAGAAGATGCATATGGCTGGATTCACAAATTGGAACGCTATTTTGAACTCAGAGGAGTCGCTGATGATGAACGCATGCAGGCTACGCTTTTGGCTTTGGAAGGGAAAGCATTGAGTTGGTTCCAGTGGTGGGAACGTTGCAATCCAACTCCTACTTGGGAAGGTTTCAAACTCGCTGTGATTCGAAGGTTTCAACCAGCGATGGTGCATAATCCTTTTGAGTTGTTGCTTTCTTTGAAACAGAGCAGTACAGTGGAGGCTTACGTGGAGGAGTTCGAAAGGTACGTTGGAGCTCTGAAGGAGATTGATCAGGATTTTGCAAAAGGAATTTTCTTGAACGGTTTGAAAGAAGAAATCAGAGTGGAGGTAAAGCTTTATGACTTGCCTAATTTAACTACTGTAATCCATAAATCCTTGATGATAGAACAAAAGAATCTGGTTTTGCAAAAATCTAATCCTGGAAGTAATGCTAGAGGAAATAGCTTTTACAGGAATAATTCATTCAATAAAGTAGTTACATTTGATGCCAAAGTTGTAGGGGATAAGAAGGTGGAATCTACACCTAGCAGTAGCATAAGCTCTGCTTTGAGTACTGGACCCTCACTAAGAAGTGGAGATTATAGGCAGTTGACAAATGCAGAGATGAAGGAAAAAAGAGAGAAGAGGTTATGTTTTAGATGTGATGAACCTTTTAGTAGGGATCATAAGTGTAAAAAATAAACAACTAAGAATGATTATCATGGAGGAAGAGGATGAAGAGGAGAATATGGAGATGGAAGCAGAGGAAGGGAAGTGTTTGAGTTCCTTGCAACTGTCTTTGCATTCCATGGCTGGATTTACTTCAGCAAAATCTTGGAAGGTGAAGGGGGTTCTAAATGGACAGGAAGTAATCATCCTAATTGACTGTGGTGCTTCACACAATTTTGTTTCTCAGGAGATAGTGGCACAACTGAAATTGCATATTACTCCAACAGCCACTTACACTATGGAAGTGGGGGGTGGATTCAAGATCTCTTGTCAAGGGAGATGTGATGGTCAGTTGATTGACATCCAAGGTGTGTTAGTCCAACAAAAGTACTACCTATTTGGACTGAAAGGTATAGATTTTGTGTTGGGATTAGATTGGTTAGCTGGACTGGGGGAGGTAAAGGCTGACTTTGGTAAGCTTCAGCTCACAATTAAGCAGGGAGCAGATTGGAAGATGATTATTGGGGACCCTCCACTTACCAGAAGCCAAGTCAGTATGAGGACCTTCATGAATCTCCTCAGGAAAGAAGAAGGCTGGTTACTACACATAACCAGTGAGGGCATAGCTGCAGCCACTAATCCCTCTATTCTCACTGAGTTAGTTGAAGTTCTGGGTGAGTTTGATGCAGTTTTCCAGGATATTCAGGGGCTGCCACCAACCAGGAAGCATGACCATGCCATTCACTTAAAAACTGGAGCTGATATTCCTAATCTCAGACCTTATAAGATTCCTCATTTTCAGAAGTCTGAGGTGGAGAAAATGGTGCAGGAAATGTTGAATTCAGGTATCATTAGGCCCAGTATTAGTCCTTTTGCTAGTCCACTTATCTTGGTAAAGAAAAAAGATGGGGGATGGAGGTTTTGTGTGGACTATAGAGCTTTAAACAAAGTCACTATTCCAAACAAATTCCATATTCCAGTTATTGAGGAATTGTTAGATGAAATTGGAGGGGCAACTGTTTTTTCCAAATTGGACTTGAAGTCTGGCTACCATCAAATAAAAATGAGATGAGGATGTTGTAAAAACTGCTTTTAGGACTCATGAAGGCCATTATGAGTTCTTAGTAATGCCTTTTGGCCTTACTAATTGATGTAGGAGCTTTTTAAGATAATTTTAGTATTTTAGTAATTTTACTTATTTGTAATTAGGATCTTTTAGGATCTTAATTATTTTTTTTAAGAACTTATTTATTTTCAATTAGGATCTTTTATTTTCAATTAGGATCTTTTAGGATATTATTTATTTTTCTATTAAGATATTTTCTTTTCCTATTTAAGCACTTGTAAGGCATAACCTATTGAGTTTTTGATTGATAATAAAATTTAAGAGTTTTCTCTTCTTCTCTGGTGGATTCCAGTGTATTTTCTAGGGTTTTAGCGCTTGCTAATTTCCTTTCTGGTGGATTCCAGAAACCTTTTCCTTAGGATTTGCGCTTGCAATCCTAGTACGACTTCCGCTGTATCAAGTGGCATCAGAGCAGGCTTTCTCCTGTCTCTTTTCTTTGCTTGATCAACCATGGAAGATCAACCAATGACCAAAGCAGACCTGAAGGATGTTACCGTGGCTCTTACCGCGGCCCTAACTGCTATTACGCAACATATGACACAACAGATGATACAACATATGGCGACGTTCACGGCGGCTTTAACGACGCAGATCAACAATACCAACAACGGTAACCGGCGACGAGACAGGAGAGGGAACCCACATAGGTTTCCGCGCGACAACAACAACAATCGTTCCGCTATATCTTTACCTTCCCAATCTTTGCATTTACCATCCGTATCTCATCCTTATTACCAAGTTCAGTACCCAACCTCTAAAACCACCGAAACTCCACACCCCCAACCTGCTGCTCCAAACCTTATCAATCCTTACCCCAACATATCACCGATTGCAGGTCCAATTTCCTTACCATTACCCCTACCAAAACCTACTTCAAATTCATGTCCCTCTACAAGACCTATGTACGCAACTTCTTCGGAATCTGATTCTCAAATTTCATTTGCGCCATCCTCCGTTGTTGGCCTGGAAGATGAGGCAAAAACGTTGATGGATGATTTGTGCAGCGAGAGCACACCAACACCAACACACAGTTCTCTTTTATATGGATCTGATGACATCTTAGAGGTTGTTCCCCATGTTATATCTGAGCCAGACACCTCTGTCAATTTGGGCATCGAGGCAGTGTTCACACCTTACAATCTAACACTTATGGTTGTGCCTCAGGTTCGATATGTCCTTGTTCCCAAGTTTGCACCCCATTTGTTTGGTAATATGCCTGAGAAAAAGGAGCTGCAATCCAACTTGTCTAACTCGCAATTCAGACAATTTATTCCATGCCACTGGAAGTTGTTTCAATCACGGCTAGTTCATCCAGAAATCACACTCCTTCAATTTCATGGTATTTGGCGAAAACAATTTGATCCTGGCATCAACAAGATGGATGCTAGTGTTTCTAAACAGGAGTCTCCACACTCTTTTCCATGTGCTTTTATTAGATATTCAACACTTACTCTCCTTGGTTTAATTTGGAAGCCTTTTGATCCTGGTATTTTGAGGCAACTGAAGTCCTTTATCGTGATGTGAACTCGAGGTCGAGTTCTTTACAAGAAGAGGAGACTGATGTAGGAGCTTTTTAAGATAATTTTAGTATTTTAGTAATTTTACTTATTTGTAATTAGGATCTTTTAGGATCTTAATTATTTTTTTTAAGAACTTATTTATTTTCAATTAGGATCTTTTATTTTCAATTAGGATCTTTTAGGATATTATTTATTTTTCTATTAAGATATTTTCTTTTCCTATTTAAGCACTTGTAAGGCATAACCTATTGAGTTTTTGATTGATAATAAAATTTAAGAGTTTTCTCTTCTTCTCTGGTGGATTCCAGTGTATTTTCTAGGGTTTTAGCGCTTGCTAATTTCCTTTCTGGTGGATTCCAGAAACCTTTTCCTTAGGATTTGCGCTTGCAATCCTAGTACGACTTCCGCTGTATCACTAATGCTCCTTCAACATTTCAGGCTTTGATGAATGATGTTTTGAAGCCATTTCTGAGAAAATTTGTCCTGGTCTTCTTCGATGATATCTTGGTATACAGCAAGAGTATGGAGGCACACACTACTCATTTGCAGCAGGTCCTGGCAGTTTTAGATGAGAACTCACTCAAAGCCAACAAGAAGAAATGCTCTTTTGGCCAAAGAAGCTTGGAATACTTGGGCAAGGGGTTGCAGCTGATGAAAAGAAAGTGGAAGCAATGCAAAATTGGCCAGTTCCAACAGAGATAAAGGGACTAAGGGGATTTTTGGGTCTGACTGGTTATTACAGGAGGTTTGTAAGAGATTATGAAAAGTTAGCTAAGCCACTAACTGACTTAACCAAAAAAGATGCATTTATTTGGACTGCAGAAGCTACTGTTTCTTTCCAGGCCTTGAAAAATTCTATGATCAACCTCCCATTACTAGCAGTCCCAGATTTTGACAAAGTTTTTGTCATTGAAACTGATGCTTCCAGCAAGGGATTGGGGGCAGTGCTTATGCAAGAGGGAAGATCTTTGGCTTATTGGAGTAAGGGCCTTTCTTTGAGATCTCAACAAAAATCTGTCTATGAAAGAGAGTTAATGGCTGTGGTACAGGTTGTGCAAAGGTGGAAGCATTACCTCATGGGAAGGCATTTCATCATAAAAACTGATCAAAGAAGTTTGAAATTCTTGACAGACCAGAGGCTATTCAGTGATGAGCAATTTAAATGGGCAGTTAAGCTAATTGGCTTGGACTTTGAGATACAATTTAAGACAAGGGTTGAGAATAGAGTTGCTGATGCTCTCTCTAGGAGGGATATGTACTCTGCTATCTCCCTAGTGCATTCTGAAGAAGCAGAGGACTGGGCACAAGAGGCTGATCAGGATCCTACTTTGCAGAAAATCAAACAAGACTTGTTATTAAACCCTTCTTCTCATTAAGGGTATGAGCTGAAGCAAGGGGTTCTGAGGTATAAGGGTAGGTTGGTGTTATCCCCTCACTCCAATAGGATTCCTGTGATTTTGGCAGAGTGTCATTCAATTGTAGCAGGGGGACATTCTGGAATTTTCAGCACTTATAAGAGGGTGGCCAGTTTCCTCCATTGGCCAGGCATGATGAGTGATATCCAGAAGTATGTTTCTGAATGTGAAGTGTGTCAAAGAAGTAAATACCAAGCTCTTTCTCCAGCTGGGTTACTTCAACCACTTCCTATTCCTGATCAAGTGTGGCAAGACATTTCCATGGACTTTGTTGGGGGATTGCCACGGGTGAGGGGAAAGGATACAGTCTTTGTGATAGTGGATAGATTAACAAAATATGCACACTTCCTTCCCCTATGCCATCCATATTCTGCCAAGGATGTGGCATTGTTGTTTACTAGAGAAGTAGTAAGGCTGCATGGATTCCCTGCCACCATCATCTCTGATAGGGATCCAATTTTCCTCAGTAATTTCTGGAAGGAACTATTTAGGTTGGCTGGTACCTTGCTCAAAATGAGCACTTCTTACCATCCTCAAACTGAGGTAGTCAATAGGTTCTTGGAGACCTATTTGAGGTGCTTTGTTGGGCCAAATCCTAGGAAAGGGTTAGATGGACTGTCTTGGGCTGAATATTGGTACAATACCAATTTCCACATTTCCGCAGGGATGACACCATTCCGAGCTTTATATGGAAGGGATCCTCCTAATTTGGTGAGAGGTTGTGTGGAACCAACTAAGCTTGAAGATTTGTCTCAGCTAGTTCAGGAGAAAGATGAATTGCTTCTTCAAGTCCAACAGAATTTTCTCAAGGCTCAATCATCTATGAAGCATCAAGCTGATAAGCATCGAAGGGATGTGGAGTATGATGTGGGGGATTGGGTTTATCTCAAACTTCATCCATATAAGATGAAGTCTTTGGCTGTTCGACCTTGTGCCAAGCTGTCAGCTAGGTTTTATGGTCCCTATCAGATTTTAGCTAAGGTGGGAGAAGTGGCCTATAAATTGGATTTGGCTTCTACTGCACAGATTTACCCTGTTTTCCATGTTTCCTTGTTGAAGAAGGCAGTATCACAGGGTCATACTCCTCAACCTTTACCTCCCATGTTAAAGGAAGATTATAAGTTGGAGGTGGTACCTGCTGATTTGCTCAACTGGAGACAGAACTCTTCAGGCCAACTGGAGGTGTTAATTGCTTGGAAGGATTTACCTGACTGTGAGAACTCCTGGGAGTTGGCAGCCACTGTTTTGTCCAAATTTCCTGATTTTCCCCTTGAGGACAAGGTCATACTTTTAGGGGGGGTATTGATAGGATTAGGGGAAAGCCTATTGTAACAAAGGTATATCAGAGAAGGCAGAATAAGTAAGTCTAGGGACTAAAGTAGAATAATAAAGTCTCTAAGGACTAGTTGTATTTTCAGGAAGTCTTAGCTATAAATAGCTAAGCTGTTATGTTAGGAGTTAGTTTTTGGTTAGTTGGGAATTTGTAACTGAATACTGGTATTCAGTTAGACTGTGAGAGAAACTGGTTTCTCTCTCCCTCTGTATCATTCTCTTTCTTCCATTCTATGCAATACAACTCAGTTTTCATGGAGATTCTCTCCTTTGTTCTGTGATTGCAAGTTTGCAACCTCCTTTTCCACTATGACAAGTGAATTATATCACCAGAATAAATCAGCATTCACTAAATTTTAGCTAGATTATATTATCATTTATCAACAACTAAATGAGAAATGGATTTACCTCGATTTGTCTTTACTTCTCATGGATCTTTCTTTTCCTTAGCAACCCCAAGAACATCATGGCACAAGTTCTTCATAGTGGTAGAAACCTCAAGTAGCCATTCACAACCAATTCAGAAACACTAAAATGCTCCTCAAACTAAATAAACCATCACACAACATGGACTTGACTGCATGTTTACATCACTCAGATAGAAATTCCAGATTCACATGTAGCAGAGTTTGATGAGTTAAATCTTGTCATTTTGAGATGCAAAACATGCAAAGGGTGCTAATTATATCTTGTCCTAAGGTATGGGAGAAATAGTGAAAGTGGACACAAAGGTACCTTGTGTTTTATTGCACATAAATAAAGAGCAACGACAGTGAACATCAGACCATTAAAATCAGCATTTGAACGGCGAGAGGAGGCAATGATGAAGGAAAACAATCCTTAGAACTGTAAACTAGCAGTGTAAGTGTTTATTCGCAAAGACAATTTATCAAACATCTTTTGAGTAGTGTTGAAGTTATAAATGGAGTTGTATTCTGGCCTTCAAATAAGTCACCTAAACAAAGTTTCCAGCTCATAAATCTTGAAAATGTAGAATCAATTTACAATATCTAGTACACCAGTAAGGAATATGATTGTGAAAATGTATGCCCTAAGATATGAACTTGGCATTTTGATAGCTTGCACTTATCTACAACTATAGAACTATGGTATGTGATGTCTTTTAGAATTTTTGCAATGAATTTAAGTGATTTCTCTTGGAATACTGACGTGTGCAAGGCCAATGCATCTTGATTCGATGGTTACTAGCTGATTAAGTGCTCCTATTTATCTTATATTTTACAAATGGTTTAGCCGCATATTGCCATACAAGGATGAAATCAGAACAAAGAAAGGGTACAGACCGCAGTAAAATCCCAACAAAATTAGTAGTCAAAATCAATAAATAGAGAAAAAGCCAGCGGCCTCAACATTCAGGGAGGACACAAAAGGCAGTAAACATCCATGTAAGCCAATACAACATGATAAACCTAAAACTAAAATTCCACTATTCATAAAATGTAAAATCTTTAAACTTAACCTGATAAAGATTGAAATTCTACCCAACATCGTTAGAATACAATTTGGGTAGTCAAACTTATAAAGTTTCCCCTGTGCACCCTGACCCTTTATCTCACAGCAGAAGACAGATGCAGCAAAACAAAGAATTAAACTGAGAAAACTGAAGTGTGTAATTCACGAGGCAAACCAATGGAAATTGAAACATAGAGTGGTCTAGAAGTTTACTTCTTGGAAAAGTCAGCAAGCTTCATATTAGACAACCAACTTATTTAATTGATAATCATAATACTCAAACAAGTGTGCAACAGAACACCAGTAAGAGAACATTCTCTCTTTAATGATTATCAGATCTACTACATGTGCAACTGAGTTTATCAAATACTGATAGATAACCAGTAAGTCAGTAACTACAAATATGGATACATTAGACAAATACTCTGCTGAAAGTTCCAAATACAGCAGCAGTTAGGCTTCGAGGTAAAAAATGAGGGGTCAAAATTTGGAGTAACTTCAAAGAGTTACTCTTGGAGTAACTTGATCCCTTCTCTAAAGTTCTTATGCTATTATCTTGTTATGAATTTTAGGTTACTTTGAAAAATATGTTACGGTCCTCTGTAAAATATGGTATCTGAACTGAATTTATTTCTTAACCTAATTATCTAGCTCCAATTGTGATACAAGATATATTCATTCCAGCGAAGACAACCAAAATCATACCATGGGAAATTAAACATTTATCATATATTCAACCCGAAACTAGTAAAATTAAGAAAATGGGCTAATCACAGTATCACACAATATTAATCTCATCCCTATACAGAAAAAGAAGAATGGAGTAACCTATTTCTTCAAAAATTGATGTGTCAAATTAGTTGTAAAAACCATGCCTGAAAAACGGGTGACTCAACCACTTCACCAGTTTGGGGGTGAAAAAAGGGGTAGATCCTAGGACGGCCCGGAGAGGTTCTTGATGAGCTCTGAGCGGAAAGCTAGATTGCCGTTGGTCTTCTCTGCTAACAACCTAGCCCGTGTGATCTCCATCCCTAGCCTATCATCTAATTTATCCCATATATCGTCCAAAGAAGTGTAATGTTTTCTTATCTCGGGGTAGTCATCGATGAGGTCCTCGAGGCTACATAGTGGTTCAGTAATCTCTGACAATATATCATTCAACCTCGTTAACCTTGTAATTAAGGCCTTAAAATTCTTCCCCAAGATTTCTGGTGTTTGTGGCAGCGGTTCGTCGTTGGTTTCCACGGAAAACAACTTACCCTATTCATCCTTTATCGGTCGTGTCTCATCTAATATTTCATGCCATGTCTTGTCAAATTAAGCATTCAAAGAACACCAATATTCTATTGTCTCGCGGAAGTTTTCGATGATCTCTTTGAGGGAATCTAGTCTGGAGTTGATCAACACTTCTGCCAACACATCACCCTCCACTATCATCTCCTTCAACCTCATCGACCTTGTCATTAAGGTCTTCAACTTCTTCCTCAAGATTACCCGCATTCGCGGCAGCTGGGAGAGATTCTTGACGACCTCATTGGGGAAAGCATTTATGGGGTCCTTGAACTCCGATAAGAGTTGATCATCAATAGCATGCCTATGCTTCAAACTCAACAAACTCTCCCTTAACTGCTCAAACTTCTTCTCCAATTGCTCGTCCGAATCGCGTGGTGAGAGAAGTTTGATAGTCTCCGCGATTTCTCTGACAAAGGAAGGGAATGGATAGTTGGAGTTAGGGTCATTATCGCCGCCCGGGATCCCGCTGTATATCTTAGACTGGACCTTGATAGAATGTGAGATGAAATCTAGTTCGTCCTTAAACTCCACAGCTAACAACTCAGCCTCTTTCAACTCAATCTCCCTACCCTTCACCAGCCCATCATTCAATTCATTCCAAATCTTCCCAAATTCCTCATCATGCTGCAAATCTTTGCTAATCTCTGAAACGTTTTTGATGATTTCTTCAAGGGAAGCGAGTCTGGAATTGGTCAAAACTCGTGAAATCTCAGCATCCTCCATTGTAATCTCCTTCAACCTGATCATACTCGGAATGAAGATATTCAACTCGTTTCTCAAGTTTTCCGGCGTCTGCACCCGCGGGGATATGAAGAATCGGTTCAAGAACACGTTGTAATTGTAGCAGGTCTCAGCGCGGAAAGCTTCTCTGGACTCCTTCAACTCCGATAGGACTTGACGAACGATAATGTACCTTTGCCTGAAACTTACTGAACTCACCCTTATCTGTTCAAGAAGGTTCTTATCCAATTGCCGGTTCGAATCGCCGCCGCCGGAGTTGGAGGTGGACAAGAAGCGGTGGTGTAGCGGAGAGTGGGTTGTGAAAGTGTGGAATCTTCTCAGGCAGAAGAGGGCTGCCGTGGCTGAAGAAGAAGACGAAAAGCCCTAACCAATTGTAATGGAAGAATAGAAAGAAAGAAGAAGGCATGAATGGAATTAAATAAAGTTGGATGATCAGTCATTTGTCGAGGGTGATTATGTGTGGGAGGTGCCAATAGATAATAAGAAAGATACACACTATGGAAAATGGACAGCTAGTTGGGAATGACCTTTTAGAGTCGAGGAAGTGTTTTTCAAACAATGCTTATTCGATAAGATAAATAGGTGGTGATAGTTGGGTTTTATCTATGAACGACAAATATCTTAAGAGATATAAACTCGCACTATACGAAATCCAAATAATGGATGACTACAAATACGGTGTCGAAAAAACACCAAATGCATTTAACATGGCAAAATAAAGAGTTAACATGAAACTAGGATCAACGAGTTTTGCCAATAAAAGCATAAAAGTCATTACAAACCAAAGGCCTAATCATGGCCTATAAGATAAAAATAAAAGGCGAAAAGTTCCTTGTTTTCAAGGCAGCAAGTTGGCCATGAAGTGCGAGGATCTTAGCATCCAATTGAGCTTTCTTGGCTTCATCGTCTTGGAATTCCTTTTGCAGCTGCATCGACGTCTTGATGGTTACACTTGAAGTAGAAATTAGGTCCCTAAGGCTTTGGTGGATGTCAGGCAAAGCTTGAGATAAAGCATCCTTTTGCATTCTTCAAGCCTTGCATTCTCTTGGCCGACTTTTGCTCCTTTAGAACGGTTATTTTTTGCTTCGAAGTCTTGATTTGATCTCGATAAGTGGCGATTTGATTTGATTTGGCGTCCATAGACCGATCAGTCACTTTCTCTTGGTGTTCCATCATGAACATTGAGATGAGGTATAGTACCTAAGGTGTAAGGAACGTGATGTGAGATTCCTAGAGAGAATGAGAGTGTAACCACTTTAGAAATGGAAAGTAACTGAATTTCAATCTTGTTATTTCTCCAATGAGCTAAGAGTCCTTTACATTTGGTATCCCTCCCCTATTTATAGTTGGGGGAGTTGGGCTTAGCGCCTCTAAATCATCCTAATGGGTCGGTTGGGCCTCCGGGGTGAAGGCCCAGGTCCCTGGTCCGCTCCTCGCCTTAGTCCAGCGCTTCTGGGCGAGGGACCCTAGGGTTTCGTTCAGTCCACAAGACACCGAGCTCGAAACATGAGAGCTAAGTGTGTCTTAAAACAAAAGAGACAAGGCGATGGACGTAAGAAACTAACTAATGCTAAACATAAGGTACGGAAATAAAGAGCAATTGCCAACATGGCTTGGTAATTTAAAGCTTAAAATTCTAAAATTTTGAACGCCTCGTCACGCTCCCTTGGCGGCTTGAGTCCACAAGCAAGCTTGTGGCGATGATGCTTGATTTGCTAGCCCCATCGCGGCCACGCACGTGTCCTAAATCTTGAGATCTTGATGCGCTCAGAGCCTTCGACACGTGGCAGCTTAGGTCTGCAAAATTTCAAGTGCTCCCCCGAAACGTCCCCTCGAATCCTCAAAAAGCCTGTCAGTTTTGGATACTGGGCCAACTATCTTTAACCGTTTGCAATTTCCACTTATTGAGTCATTTCCACTTCCCGAAATCCCGCAACTGCAATCATTTCTCCCGTTGTTATGGGGCACGATCTTCCACCTTTCCTCCGCATTTTTCCAACAACTTCCCTCAACGTCCCTTCACACGTTTCCCTTAATCATTACCTTTTGCTTATAAAGACGTTGTTCCCCTTATCCCATAATCTTTTCACGACGCGCGAATCTCCCTCTGCAAACCACCGTTTTTACTTTCATAGCTTCCCACGCGCCGCCCTTCCTTCCGGCGGATCTCCACAACGTTAAAGTAACCCTTACTTCTTATACCCCTTTTCGTAATGACACTGAAGCGCCGTACCAAAAACTCCAAACGCGACGTCACTGTCGCCACCCCCTTACGGTGCGTTCCTCTTGTTGATCTGCCCCCCCCAGGGGGAGCTCTGCTTGAAGAAAAGGACATTGTTTCCTTCCGAACGAGAACCTGGGAATCCTTGTCGGCCCCCGCTGTTAGGGCTCTGCCCGCCGGGACGATGCTTAACCAACCATCTAGCTTGGATCAGTGGTCATCAATTTGTGAAATTTCTTCGCAATCCGGTGGGTTTTGCCATGAGAAACCTCTTGACAACCTTATGTATTACAACGTGTGCACAACCGCCGAGCGTCCTTGGCTCCGTCCCCTAGACAACCACGTGGGTGTTCCCCACTTCTTCTATGCATATGGATACATGTTCACCAGTTTGGGAATTAGGTTTCCCTTTTTCCCCTTTATCTGCTCCGTGCTTCATAGCATCAATGTCGCTCCCAGCCAACTTCACCCCAACAGTTAGGCTTTCCTGCGATGCTTTGAAATCCTCTGCGACGTGATTCAGCAAGAGCCTGAACCCTCCCACTTCTTCTATTTCTATCGTGTGTCCGCTCAGCCGTCGCCGCCACGTAACTGGGTTTCCCTGGAAGCTAGACCCGGACGTCAGCGCTTCAACCCTTTTTAGTCCAACATTACCGTCGATTTGGCTCGGAAGTTCTTCAAGGTCGTGGTGTCCCATGAGTATCCTGAGGTTTTTACCCATAGGGACGGCACCGCCCGATTCCCCCTCTACTGGACCCAAGAGGTGCTCCAAGTAATTGACCCACCTGAAGATTCCTCAACCCTGAGGACAAAGCTGTCATTAGCTTTCTGGCTAGACTCCCGGTTTTAGACTGCACTCGTGTAATCGGTAAATCCTTTCTCCTTATTTACTCCGTCCTCCCCGCTTTCTGCTAGCTTACCCTCACCGCTCTTTGCTTCAGGAAAAATATGCCAAGCCAGTGAGGGCCTTCTGCCTGCTTTTGAGAAGAAAGGGAACGTCTCGTTCCCCCCCCCCCCCTCCCGAATTAACTTGAAGGGCGACAAAACGTCCTTGTCACAAGTAAGTGGGAAAAGACCTCTCGGCGAGGAGGCCCCTCGCCCTTCCCCAAAGAGACCACACTCCGCGACTGTTGCATCGTCCTCTGGCGGGGAAAGAACTCATGTTATCTCTGCAACTTTTTATTAGTCTGAGGAGACTCCCAAGTCGAACCAGCCCGACTGGCCTTCACAGGTGGCTCCAATTTCTTTGCATCACGCCCGGGACGGTTCCGTCGACAAGCCTTTCCCCAGTGCAAAGTTATCCTACCACCTCCTGGTCAAAACATAATGCAATCTGCTAGTGCACCATCGCCCAGTCATAGCCCCGCCCCGCCTCAGGGCTCTGCAAATCGAGAGCCTCCATATTCTCTGTCCTTGACGTCAGCGCAAATTGCGAGAATGGATGAAGTGATCAAGCAGCAAGGCTTGGACAGGATTTCAGAAAGCACATTAGCGACAGCGCTCCACGCTTTTCATCATTATAAGCAGTCCGCCCAGGATGTCGAGGTGTTGCGATCAGAGGTGGCGCGCCTCCGCGCCCTCAACGCTGAATTTGTTGAGGAGCGTAAGGCACTCCTCGCCTAGCTAAATGCCAAAGAAACCTCATTTTCCAAAGAGTTGGCCGAGCAAACTAGCCGTGCTGAGGTTAGCCTAGAATTCCGAGACAGGTGAATTTTTGATTTGGAGAAGGCCCTTGCGAAGCTTCAGCAGGAGGTTCAGGAGGAATCTGAAGCAAAAGTGGATCTGGTGGCCTCCAAGGATCAAGCCCTTTCTTCAATGAAGATTGAACTCGAACACCTTCGTGTTGAACTGGCAAAGGAGAATGAAGCTTTATCCACGATGAAGACACAAGCTCAGCTCGCCGCGAAGGCCTTAGAGGAAAGAATGAGGTCAGACGTCGCTGACTCCGCCGTTTTTTAGCGCGGTCGTGGCTTTTTCCTCGCCAAAGCCCAAGTCCTGCACCTCTATCCCCAAATCGATCTTCACCAAATGGGAGCATTCAAGAAGGTTACTCTCACTGGGTTGGTTGGTATCGACGATCCCCTAAGCTTTGTCGCCAAGCGTTTCCTGAATGAAGAAGATGTAGAGGGAAACGAAGAATGTTAGTAGTTTTTAGGTCGATCTTGTAACCATGATCTATTTTTTGTATATCTTTTAATGTAAATTCCAGGTTCCGTTTGTGTTCTGTCTTGCTACGTTTCATTCAGAATTTTTTTTTAACTGCTTAAGCCTTCCTTCTCCGCCGACGACATTCCTGCCATGAGCTTTGGGCATTTGCACCGCAGAGTCCTAGGTCGTGAACCATGCGAGTCGTCCTTCCTATAGAGTCCTAACCCTTGCACCTTAAACACCTCTTCCCCAAATTCCAACGGAGGGTTACCATTGACCACCGGCCAGGAATACTTATGACTTTATTGCGAGTTGCATCATTTTCCAAGGAAAACTCCTCGAGAAACTGCTTTGGCAATAACTCCTGGGGACTGAACTTAGTGTATAAATGGCCGTTAACTCATAACAGTCTTCACATCTCATTTGTTTCCTAATTCAAACATCACAATGGCATCCTTCGAAAGTTGTATTAGCGAGCTGAGGAAGAAAGCTTTTGATGAGGACCTCTATATCAACGTTAGGCATCCAGAAGATCCTAGCGTCTACCAACTGATCAATCGGTTGTTGGGCATGGTCTAAGCCCCGAGATGGACAACAAACTCAGAGGGTTCCTCGCATTTGTGGAGGAGCTCCAGGATTTGTTCCAGCGGGAACTGGACAATTATGCCGATATTCGAGCGGTGGAGGCTTCACTGAAGGCCGCGGCGGAGAGTCCTGAGAAGCAGGAGGTTCGTCAGAGTTTGGTCCAGTTGGAGTACAAGCAGCACCGCCTAGAGCTTGAGAAAACAGAGTTTCGTCGTCAATGTAGGATTATGAGAAAAAATCCTCTGTTTTAAGATGTAATAAGAATGATATGAATAAAAGAGTTTTTTTTTTATATAAATGTCTCTAGATGTGTGTTGATATGAATGCGGGAGCAGGTAAATAATGAATGGAAAAAATGAAAACGGGTGAATAGATAAATGGGCAGGGCGAGCGGGCCGCCCGGGCTTGATCGGGCCGCCGTGATTACTGGCGGTGTCGCCATGAATTCCGCCTTTCGTTTCCTCATCGTGTAGCACGTGTTTTCAGTGCTTAAATCTTTGAGAGTGTGCCATGTATAACTAGGACTTTCGCTCGGTATTGGACTGAGGCTTTTGTTCACACACATATTTCCCGTAAGAGCAGGTGTGGCCCCTCCAGCCTTATTAGGTGGGGTCTTATAGTTGCTCGGGGCCCAATGGCCATATAGGTTGCCCGAGACTTTCAGCCTAGTTAAAAATGCTCGCCCGCCTTTCGGGAAGACTTGACTCGCCCATATTTCTGGGAGGTTCTTTTGATAAGAAGCTTATCCGCACACGTCGCCAGCAGGGGCTACGGTCAGCGCCGGACTTTCTGGAGCGATCCCCAGACATCAAGGTCGTGTTAGGATCGCTACCTTCAGGGAATTTTTCCCACCAGGCTGTCGTCTCAGTTTAATAGTTAGGAGTATTGCTGAGAATATCCTTTTTGTATTTGATTTGTATAAATTTTTACATCGAGGGATGCCTCGTTAAAAAACTCCCGTGTCGGAGAAAAAAAGTGCATCTTTATTTTTAGTCCTAGCTTTTTGGTTGTTTCCTCGCCATATCCCCACTTTGTGACTGTTCCCTCGATTAGAGTATCATACCCAGTATTCCAGCCTCATCGCCATGCTCGGTGCGCCGGGCTGACTTCGTTGGCCTCTTACTCCTATCCTCTAGTTGTTCGCATTTCCTCTTATCCTGACGACACTGCCACTGATTATCCTTTCCTTCTGCCTCTCTCTTTCCTTTAGTCTCAGTTCGCCGACGAATTTCTCTTTTTCCTGCCTTTAACTCAGCCCCTTCTTCCCTCTCTTTTTCCTTCTGCGCGGGCGAGCTGAATGTGGGCAACCCCCTGGAAGTAGTTTCCTGTTGTTCCCAGCTAAAGAGGTCAACGTCGTCCTCTACCAACTTACTCAGGCGCCGTTCTTGCTCAAGGGTGAGCCTAGGCTCAATCGCCAATACGCCTCTACTGGTTGCATCCATGTCCCAGCTCTCTCCATACCGCTCGCTATCTGTACGAGTAAAGGATCCGTCTTGCCCTGCCTTCCGGGCCCCCTCGCTCTGACTTCCCCCTTTCTTCATCCTATTCGCCTTTTTGCTGACTTGCCTTTCTCGTTTGCCCGTGTCGCTCTAGCTCTGTGTAGCCGGACGCTCTTGCCCGCCTTCAGCTACCTCAATCTCATGACACCTGTGTCCGTCGCCGGCTCCTCTCTTACCATACAAGTTAAGGCTATTGCTGTAGCATTTCCTCGCCCCCTCTTGATCTACCACTATTTTTTCCTATCCTTCCGCATAGCAGTGGATACTTTATCGCGAGGTGGGTCGTGGATATCACTGCATGGAGGCGATTTAAAGTGTTTCGTCCTATGATTACGTTATAAACTACTGCAACCTGTAGGACCAGATACCTTATCCTTAGGAGCTCGGCGACCTCGCCCACTCCAAAAACTGTGTCCAACTCCACATAGCCGCGTACCCGAACCTGTTTTCCCGAGAAACCTACCAGGTTTCCTGTGTATGGCATCAAATCCTTGTCCGTCAGCCCCAACTGTCCGAACGCGTCCCCGTAGATGATATATGTTGAGCTGCCATGGTCCAAAAGCACCCTCTGCACATTGAACCCATTAATTCTTACCACTACCACCAACGGATCATCTGCATGGGCCTTGATTCCCTCAAAATATGCGGATGATACTACTATATCTAGGTGTTGGCACCCAAATGGAGTTGGATATCCCTGGACCGATGTCGCCGCCTCTTCCCGCTTTTGCCTTGCCGCTGATGTGATGTCGCCGCCATAAGGGCCCCCTGTGATTGCATTAACCGTTCTGGCTATCGCTCCACCCCTGTCGTCGACGTCTTCCTCTGCTTCCTTTTCTTTTTCCATATTTATCTTCTCGTTTCCTGAATTTGGCGCTCGCTTCATGTTGTCCCTGTCCAACCCATGTCCTGCAACCCGTGGTTGCCTCACCTTGATCAACTGTCTAATTTGGCCCTTCAAAGATAAACAGTCACTCGTGTTATGGCCCCCCAGGTTGTGATATTCACACCACTCTGACCAACCCTTGACGTCGTGCCAGGGGTCAATTCCGTACTCGCCATCCTCGCCTGTTTTCGCAACCGTCGCCTCCAGGAGTGACTTTGCCGATTCAGCGCCCGTGTTCCCCTCTGGCCTCTTTCGTCGGCGAAAGTTAGTTGCCCGCTGAGAGCGCTTGCGCTCCACGCTATATTTTCTCGAATAGAGTGGCTTTCCCTTGAATTCCTTAATTAATTGGCCAACTTCCTTAACCTTTCCACATTACTTGCTTCCTTGTCATGTATCTATTTCCTCGCCAACGACATCTTTGCCGCTTTCAATTGTTTCCTCTTACATGCGTCGTCTTCTTCTTCTATGATGTAGTCTCTCGCTCGGGTGCGTATCTCCGTCATCGAGCGCGCTGGTTTCTTACCCAGCTCGTAGCTCAGCTTTCCTGACGAAAATCCGATCTTAAAAGCGCATACGCATGTCCGAGGTTCCGCCTCTTCAAATCTAGCGGACGCGGCGCTGTACCGTTTCATGTACTGCTTCAACGTCTCTCGCTCCTCCTGCCGAATCTGAAACAGATCCTCGACCTCGCTCGGGTGCGTACCTTCGTCATCGAGCGCGCTGGTTTCCTACCCAGCTCGCAGCTCAGCTTTCCTGACGACAATCCGCTCTTAAAAGTGCATACGCATGTCCAGGGTTCCGCCTCCTCAAATCTTGCGGACGCGGTGCTGTACCGTTCCATGTACTGCTTCAACGTCTCTCATGAAGGTGTGAAAAATGATTAGAAGGGGGGGTTGAATAGAGTTTTGAATATAAAAACTTTCTCCTTAAGATTTAAAGTAAATCTTTTCGGTTTCTCTGAGATAGAAGGTGCAGCGGATAAAGATAGAGAGAAGAGAGAAGCACACAAGTATTTTATCCTGGTTCACTTGATAAATCCCTCAAGCTAATCCAGTCCACCCGTTAAGGTGATTTCTTCCTTCTTAGAATGAAGGCAATCAACTAATCAGATAATTGTTACAACTGCACTTGAAACCTACAAGTGACTAACAATACACTGACTTAGCTCACACTAAGATTCACTCTCTTAGTCTTCTCTAGGATCCGATCAACCTTGATCTCCTAAAGGAATCACCACTAAGATACACAAATCCTAGTCTTCTTAAGGATACTGACCTACCTGGTCCCTTGAGGAAAATCAAACAACTGTTTAAGGTTGGTGTTTACAAAGGTTTGCTTCTGAATAAGCTGAGTGTAAACTAAATAAGAACAGATGAAGAAAGTAGAGGCTTGAATCTTTTCTTGTATTGCAGCTCTTGGTTTCTCTCTCATATCTTTCTTCTTTTCTCCAGCCTTAAATAGTCCAAGGTGCAAAGGATATTTCTGTTGAGAGAATATGACCGTTGGATGGCATTTCTGGAACTTCCAGAACCTGCTGTGGCTGAACCTTGGTAGGTAGGCTTGTCAGAATAGTACACTGCTCTTGTACTTCTTGATAGTGACATTTGCCTTTAACCATTGACTTCTGATCTGACGACGCTTCAGAGCTTCTGGACCTTCAGAGCCTCTGGTCCTTCAGAGCTGCTGGTCCTTCAGAACTTCTGGTCTTCAGATCTTCTGATCTTCAGAACTTCTGATCTTCAGAACTTCTGATCTTCTGGTCTTCAGATCTTCTGATCTTCAGAACTTCTGATCTTCAGATCTTCTGGTCTTCAAATCTTCTGATCCTCAGATCTTCTGGTCTTCAGATCTTCTGATCTTCAGAACTTCTGATCTTCTGGTCTTCAGATCTTCTGATCTTCAGAACTTCTGATCTTCAGATCTTCTGGTCTTCAGATCTTCTGATGAATATATCTTCTGGTGTCAGAATCAGAACCTGTTTGTCAAAACACTCAAGACAAACGTTAGAGTATCATAATTGTTCATCCACAAATAAATACTTGTTATCATCAAAACATAGAGTTGTACCACATGACCAAATCTTGATCTTACAATCTCCCCCTTTTTGATGATGACAAAACCATGTATTTTGATGAACAACTCTAAACAAATAAACTGAATACACTCAGAGTATAAGGTATCAGAGTCAAAACTTATCCTGATGTGTATAGTTTATCTAGCTCCTTCTGAATCCAAGACTCGAGCTTTATTCTGAGCTAAGCTCCCCCTGAATCTAATACTTAATAAAAACCTCATTAGAAGTATCTAGATTCTGAGCTATATTGAAGTATGTGATCAGTGTTAATTGAGTCATAAGATGTACCATAGCATTGAGAGAGATGACATCAATTAGAATGTATCGTCAGAGCATAGAAATTGATCACATAAGGGAGTTGTCAAGATACTATTAGTTCTCCCCCTTTTTGTCATAAGCAAAAAGAATGAAGGTGGAAGAAAGATAGTGAGAGCATAAGACGAAATACTCCCCCTCAGAAGGAATACCAAGGGATACTTGGCTTCTGATTAGTATATCTTCTGATGAGAGCAGAAGTGTCAAAGTCCAGAGGTTCTAGTGACATCTCCATTCTGGACAAAATTCCATCTTCAGATGCTTCAGAATGAGAAGCTATGAACCTACTCTTCTTCTGATGATGCAAGTCAGAAGTTTTAGTAGCATCTTCTGATGTTGTTGCTTCTGGTTTGTCAAGTTCTGAATCTTTGTTTCTTTCTGAAACGGTCATGCTCATCTCTGCAAGCTTTTTCAGCTAGCTTTGACTTGTCAGAGTCAAGCTTATCATTAATTCTAACATGAATAGCGTTCAGAATATCAACAGAGGGGTTCTTATCAAAAACAAATGATTCCTTGACCAAATCTCTACTGATGCCTCCAAGATCAACTTCACCTTCAGGTTCAAGTTTTAGATCTTGGGACATATGTCTTTCTCCCATCATGTGTTGCCTGCATCCACTGTCTAGGTTCCATGTTTGGAGTTTCGATGGACCTATTGAAGATATCTGCAACATATATAATCTTATCCCTAGGTACCCACTTTCTGGGTCCTTTCTTGTTAGTTAGCCCAGAAGTTCTGACAACTTTGGGTCTTTCAGCAGGATAATATAAAGGAATTTGAGCATGATATTTTGACATAGAGAAAGTTCCTTTCTTAAGAGATGATGGAGCAACTTCAGAAGGTTTAGAATAACCAATGCCATATATTCCATTTCTGCTTACGCCATAGATCATTGAAGCCATTAAGCTTCTGTCTACGCTTTTAGCCAGGAATCTTTGAAAATATTTTTCATATTTAGATTCATTCTTACTAACAGAGGCATCATAAGCAATAAATTCTTCTAACTTAACAATTTGACTTTTTAGCACAGAGTTAGAGTTAACTAAAACATGATTACTCACATTTAATTCAGAAATCTTTTTCTCATGTTCAACAGAAGTTTCAGAGGCAGCAAAGAAATTCTTTTTCAACTTTTTATGCTTAGTCAAGAGAGTTATATTTATCCATAATTTCAGACAAAGCATGTTTTAGTTTAGAGGTTGAGAAAGAAGCGAATACCTCATTTTCGTCGTCTGAGTTAGGATCTCCTTCTGATTCTAAGTCAGAGTCAGTTGCATCTTTTGACTGTGCTTCTTTGTCTTTGACAATAGCCATAAGTCCTTGAACTTCACCATCAGAGTCAACATCCTCTGACTCTGATTCGTCAAAAGTCACCATCAGACTTTTCTTTGGTTTGAAATGCTTCTTTGACTTTTTGTCCTTTGATGAGCCTTTGTATTTGCTCTGCCTGTGCTTCCAGATGCAGTTGAGCTTTCTAGATATCAGAGTCAGCTCATCTTCATCAGAATCTTCTGATGCTTCTTCAGATTCTTCTGCTTCAGCTTGGAGAGCTTTTGACTTCTCAGATTTGGATTTCAAGGCTATAGATTTCTTCCTCAGATCTTGCATCTCTGAGCGCTTCAGCTCATGACATTTCAGTATGCTGATGAGTTCTTCTAAACTCATATGCTCAACATCTCTTGTAAGCTCTATTGAAGTCACTAACGGCATCCAACTTTCAGGAAGACTTCTGATGACCCTTATGACATGATCTTTTGTAGTGTAGCTTTTGTTGAGAGGTCTTATTCCAGCAATGATCAACTGGAATCTGGAAAACATATCCTCAATGGATTCGTCAGGTTCCATTTGGAAGGATTCATACTGCTTGATCAGAGACAACGCCTTTGTCTCTTTCACCTTTTTGTTTCCTTCATGTGTCATCTTTAAGGAATCAAGGATACACTTAGCGGAATCACGATCAGTAATTTTCTCATATTCTTCATATGAAATGGCACTTTGCAGAATAGCTCTTGATCTGTGATGATCTCTGAACTCCTTCCTTTGATCTTCACTCATCTTCTCCCTTGGGATATTTACACCATGTTCATCAACAGGAGGGGTGTAGACATCAACAACAAAATCCCAGAGATCAGGATCAAAGCCAAGAAAGAAGCTTTCGATTCTGTCTTTCCAGAAATCAAATCTCTGACCATCAAAGATAGGTGGTCTTGCGCTGTATTGATATTTGCTTGTAGTAGTGGAATCCATGAGTTTTTCACACTGGCCCGAATCTACTGAACACTGTTAAGTGTGGTAATCAGAACTTGCGCTCTGATACCAATTGAAGGTGTGAAAAACGACTAGAAGGGGGGGTTGAATAGAGTTTTGAATATAAAAACTTTCTCCTTGAGATTTAAAGTAAATCTTTTCGGTTTCTCTGAGATAGAAGGTGCAGCGGATAAAGATAGAGAGAAGCACACAAGTATTTTATCCTGGTTCACTTGATAAATCCCTCAAGCTAATCCAGTCCACCCGTTAAGGTGATTTCTTCCTTCTTAGAATGAAGGCAATCCACTAATCAGATAATTGTTACAACTGCACTTGAAACCTACAAGTGACTAACAATACACTGACTTAGCTCACACTAAGATTCACTCTCTTAGTCTTCTCTAGGATCCGATCAACCTTGATCTCCTAAAGGAATCACCACTAAGATACACAGATCCTAGTCTTCTGAAGGATACTGACCTACCTTGTCCCTTAAGGAAAATCAAACAATTGTTTGAGGTTGGTGTTTACAAAGGTTTGCTTCTGAATAAGCTGAGTGTAAACTAAATAAGAACAGATGAAGAAAGTAGAGGCTTGAATCTTTTCTTGTATTGCAGCTCTTGGTTTCTCTCTCATATCTTTCTTCTTTTCTTCAGCCTTAAATAGTCCAAGGTGCAAAGGATATTTCTGTTGAGAGAATATGACCGTTGGATGGCATTTCTGGAACTTCCAGAACCTGTTGTGGCTGAACCTTGGTAGGTAGGCTTCTCAGAATAGTACACTGCTCTTGTACTTCTTGATAGTGACATTTGCCTTTAACCATTGACTTCTGATCTGACGACGCTTCAGAGCTTCTGGACCTTCAGAGCCTCTGGTCCTTCAGAGCTTCTGGCCCTTCAGAACTTCTGGTCTTCAGATCTTCTGATCTTCAGAACTTCTGATCTTCTGGTCTTCAGATCTTCTGATCTTCAGAACTTCTGATCTTCAGATCTTCTGGTCTTCAGATCTTCTGATCCTCAGATCTTCTGGTCTTCAGATCTTCTGATCTTCAGAACTTCTGATCTTCTGATCTTCAGAACTTCTGATCTTCTGGTCTTCAGATCTTCTGATCTTCAGATCTTCTGGTCTTCAGATCTTCTGATGAATATATCTTCTGGTGTCAGAATCAGAACCTGTTTGTCAAAACACTCAAGACAAACGTTAGAGTATCATAATTGTTCATCCACAAATAAATACCTGTTATCATCAAAACATAGAGTTGTACCACATGACCAAATCTTGATCTTACATCTCACTCCTCCTGCCGAATCTGAAACAGATCCTCGACCTCGCCGGCAGAGAACTGGCCTAGGAATTTCGATGCAAAGTCGCGGAACTTCTTTATGGATCCTTGTAGCAGGGCCATAAACCAGGTCATTGTTGCGCCTCAGAATGTGGACGGAAGCATTCTACACTTTACCACATCAGAAACTGCGCTTATCACCATCTTCACATTGAAACGTAGCAGATGATATTGCGGATTGGTTCGCCTGTCGTACGTCTCCAACACGAGGCTTGTCATACCGTCCGGTATGGTCACCTCTCGCACTGCTGCCGAGAATGGTTTGACCTCCGCAACAACCTCAGCCTCCTTCTCCTCCTCATTCCACTGTTTAAGGTGATAGTATTCCAATTGCTCCTGCAAACACTCATTTTGCAGTCTTAAGTCGCCACTCAGTGCACGACGTGCTTTCGCACAGCGATGTCTATCTAACCTTGCTATGCGCGGGGAAGAAACGTGGCTCCGCTCAGGTTCCTCGCTACACCGTTGGCGAAACGATTTCATCAAGCTCCGTCGATGAACCAAGAATTCGACCAAAAATCTTCAAATCGTAGAAAACATCACAGAAAATCGAATTTCTCTAAACCAAATTGCAATCCACGTAGTCCGGGAATCAAAATCTACCGTTCCCCACAGACGGCGCCAAATGTTCCATCATGAACATTGAGATGAGGTATAGTACCTAAGGTGTAAGAAACGTGATGTGATATTCCTAGAGAGAATGAGAGCGTAACCACTTTAGAAAGGGAAAGTAACTGAGTTTCAATCTTGTTATTTCTCCAATGAGCTAAGAGTCTTTTACATTTGGTATCCCTCCCCTATTTATATTTGGGGGAGTTGGGCTTAGCGTCTATAAATCATCCTAATGGGCCGGTTGGGCCTCCACGATGAAGGCCCAGGTCCTTGGTCTGCTCCTCGCCTTAGACCAGCGCTTCTGGGCGAGGGACCCTAGAGTTTCGCCCAGTCCACATGGTCATCAACAGCAAGAAGATTTACCAAGATTTCTTGAAGGTTTTGAACTGCTAGCTTCTAAGAGTGCAAAGCTTTAAGCAACCATCTCATACACACAATGACGAAGGGAAACTATCATAATCTTCAGATCTAAAGTTCTCTCTTATCTCTATAGGAATGAGATGAAATTCATCATCTAAGTCGATTGTTCCTCAACCAGACATCATCAACTTATCCATCTCCTAAGGAAGAAGCTTCAAGTCATTTTTCCTACAACCATCGTCCACATCAAAAAGGCAAACATCTGTTGAAAGGTGAAGAGTCGAAGCAACTCATTGAATTCAAGCTACCACTTAATTGGAACATGCATCATCGTTTGAATGAAGAAAGTCCACAAGGAAGCGTATCAAAGAAGTCTCGACATAAGCAGTAGAACGTGATCTGACACGGTGCACTAACCAAGGCTGAAGACACAACACTCCATCTATCAAAGAGCCTTTGGTCATCTAAACGGATAGTAGCTCCGACCTATGCTAAACAAAGTGCAACTTTCAAGGCATTAGGTCTGCATCGAGCTGTACCAACTCAACACGCTTTACTGACTTTAGCACAATTCGATGCAACGGTCATAATTTATGTGAAGATCATCCAACGGCTATATCTCTACTTACACAAGATTAGGAGCTATATATATGAAGATTGAATACTTCACATGTTGACTTTTGCAAGTCCAAACACAAGACTTTTATAAATTTGAATTGAGATTCAATCAGAACATCCTAACCTAGTTTAGGATTTCCAAACGCGCTATCAAGAACATACTCTTGTCGACTGAAGAAAAGTCTAGAGGCTCAAGCTTAAGAGAAGACATCTTCTTCAGCTTCTACAACAAGGAGAAACACACTTAGAAGATAGATCTTTTATTTTCTTTCTTGTTGTAAAAGAACATAAAGTAATTCTATAATACTTCATAGTTCTTAGTGCTTCATATCACTACTATCCTTCTTATTAAGAAGAGATTGTAAAGTAGGAGAAATGGTCTTGAAAAATATCATTTAGGAGTAGTCCTTTATACTTGTAGGGAGGAGTGCCGTCTAATACTCGGTGAGGAGAAGTCCTTAGAATACTCGTGAGCTTGGAGAGGTGTTAAGAATACTCACGAGCCTAGAGAGGCGTTAATAATACTCAATGCCTGGAGAGGCAGTGGTCAAAGAATACTCAACTACCTAGAGAGGCAGTGGAGAGGCAGGGACAAAGAATATTGGTATGCCTGGAGAGACATGTACAAGAATACTTGTTTTGCCTGGAGAGGTAGGGACAAAGAATATTCAATGCCTGGAGAGGTAGTCCTGAAATAATACTTAGCCTCGAGGGGCTTTTAGAGTACTCAATGCCTGGAGAGGCAATTCTGAAATAATAATTGCCTGTAGAGGCTATAATACTCAATGCTTGGAGAAGCAGTTGCTAAATAATACTCTTGCCTAAGGAGGAAAACTAAAGAATACTTGTAAGGAGGAGTTCTTTGAACTCACCCTTTTTAGTGAAATATCGGTTAACGCCGAGGAATGGATGTAACCCTATCGTTCTAGGGGTGAACCAGTATAAAAGCTTTTTTGTCGTTGTCTCTTTCATTTACTCTAGCTTATCCGCTGCGCCAAACGATTGAGTTCTCGTCTATCATCAACTATCGTTTGGATCTTAAAGTTTTTGAAGGGCACAATTCAACCCCCCCCCCCCCCCCTTTCTTGTGCATTTCTTGGATCAACAACCTTAGGCGCTTTCCTTCCTAAGGTGCGAGTCCAATCCAATCACATCATTGTTTTCCGTGTCGACTTGCTTCCTTCCATTGTGTAGCTACGATGCCAAGTGTTTCCATTCTTTGTACCTTTCACAAGCATACTTAACGTAATCACTAATTGAGCTACCTACTAACTCAAGTATAGAAGTACGAGTTCAGGCAATTGAATCGAAGCAAACACAAGTTAAACCCAATCTCTGTAATGGCTATAAACCATTAGGATCAACTTCAGAAATCTAGACATGTTATCACAATGCCAACATCAGCAACAATATTTAACGCTTCAAAAGCTTTTGACTTAGTAAATCCACTTTAAAACCAAATATCCATATTTTTGTTAAAATAGAAAAGTGCACCTGTAAGACCCGTATTTTTTAAAATTAATATTATTAATTAATTTTTGACTCACACCTAAGATGTTGTGTTAGCGTGATGGGAATCTGAACGAGTGATTGATGATTTGTCGAGTGAAACCTTATAGACTACTCAATATATGTATAATTATGACATTATAGTCAGTTTGAATGATAGCACGAGTCGTATTCGCACCCGACTAAGGTTCGGAGTGTGCGAGAAAGGCTTATTCCGCTACTAGAGCATTGTTTAAGTCATATTTCAAATCGGCATGAAAATTAGACCCTTAGGGTATTTTTCAGATGACGTGTGTTCCATTACGGAACTTTCGATTGTAAGCTCGATAGGCTTCGCTTTCTGGAAACACTTGTCAAGTTTTGGAAATGTTTTGAAAAGAAAGAAAACAAATACCCGTATTTATAAACCATTTTTGGAAATCATTTCATATTTACTTTAACAGGTTGTTAATTGTGACCCCTGAATGTCGGAGTGTTACACTTCTTGGCTCCTTTATTGTTCTTTTTAAGCTCTATTCCATGCACCTTTAAGGATCCAACAGATCTTTTATCTTTAGGGTTCTTAGATCTTTTGCTTCTTGAATCGCAGTGACCTTGGGTCTCCATCTTTTGGAGAGTATTCTCAGAATCTTCGTTATTTGATCGATATTGTCATATTTGCGATCCAGAATTTTAAGACTTCTTACAATAGTTTGAAACCTTCCAAACGTATCGTCTATGCTTTCATTTTCCTTCATCTTGAAGCTCTCATAATCTTCAACCAGTATGCTGATCTTGGCTTGTCTTACATTTGATGTTCCTTCAAATGCGACACCCAAGGCATCCCATATTTCTTTAGCAGTTGCCAAACCATCAACTTTGTCGAGTTGAGTTTTACTTAAAGCACATTGAAGAAATAATTTTGTACTAAAGTTGAGTTGTTCTTCCTTCTTCTAAGCGTCTGTACCATCTTCTTCTTTGATTGGTTCGTTCACAGCATTTTGGGGAACGATATTTCCTTTGTTGATGATTTCCCACATTTTGTAGTTGTTAGACCTGATGAATAGCTCCATGTGATTTTTCCACTACGGATAGTTTGTGCCATTGAAGTAAGGAGATTTGGTCGTGTCTACGCCTGTAGGAACACAAAGATCTTCGACCACCATGGATATTTTCACTTCACCTGTTAAGATGTTAGAATCTAGAGACTAAGCTCTGATGCCAATTGAAATGCAATAATATAACACAAGAAAGGGGGGTTTGAATTGTGTTCTTGTAAAACATGAGTTTTCAAAACGTTTTTGCAACTGATAATGAGTGAGATAGTAAACGATTAAAACACAAGCAATATATCCTGGTTCACCCACAAACGATAGGGTTACGGTCAGTCCTTGGCTTAGCCAAGATTTCACTAAACAAGTATCAAGGACTTTTCCTACACCAAGTATTAGATAGGACTCCTCACAACCAAGTATTCTGCAGGACTTCTCCTAACCAAGTATTAGACAGGACTTCTCCAAATCAAGTATTCTGAAGGACTCCTCCTTTACAAAGTATTGTTCAGGACTTCTACTAATATCTTTTTCAAGATAGTTTGGCTCTATAAGGTTCTATTATCACAAGAGAGATAGTAGAAAATGCTAAGCACAGGAACTACAAAGTATTTGAAAAGATTTGACTCAATCCTTATCTCATGTTTACGTCTATCTACCTAGATCAGTTTCACCCATAACCCGTTCTATGTTACTATTTCAAAAGTGAAATCAAGAAAAAGGGTTGAAAATATTGATTTTAGACAATGAAGGAAACCTCTCAAACTCAACAAAGAATGTGAATACCAAGAAGTCTTTGACAACACTGAAAAAGTTCATTTTTTAATGATCTAAGTTTTTTTTTAATAATATCATGAATTTAATCTCATTAGTTATTATTTTGTAACAACATGGTTGCATTTTTTTTTTGATAGACAAAGAATTATATTGGAACCAAAATTCAATGCTGGTGAACTACAAGATTTTAATTCAAAGTAAACAAATGTTGTAGATATAGAAGTTATGCTATTTTAATGAACAATTTTATTTATTATCATATAAAACAAATTTAATCTATACAAATCGATGTATTACCTGCTTTTTTAGCACAAAACTTGAATTTTCTAAATGGCCAACATTGAAATCTATCAAGAAATCCATCTACTCATAAGACTAATCATATATATATATATATATATATATATGATATAGGGTAGCTGATTTTAATACTACACAATTTTTTAATTGTTGTTGTTTGTTTTGTGTTAGAAATCTTCAATTTCAAAAGTTTAATCACAAAAGTATAATCTTCATTGTTGTGCAACCATTTCCTCTTCAATATCGATCATCATGGGTCAAAATCCGAAAACAAAAACTCGTCGTACAACACACGGGTAAACACACTAGTGCGTGTGTGTATATATATATACTTGATCACTCTTCTTCAGAAAGGCATGGGACATGTGGAAAACATGAAGTGCATACCCCATCTACATTTTTGCATGATGCATAGATTTCCTCTCCAGCAGCCGATGTTATGTTAATACCCTCTAGTATAATGTTGGTGCAACCTATGTTATTGTCACAATGTAGTTGGACTGCATGTTTTGACATTGATGTTCCCCTCACATTGCGGAAAGTAACATCACTCACTTTGACTGCATTTGTACTATCTTGAGGGTTGTACTCCTGATCAATGATCACAGGATTTTTAGCTTCCACAACTATTATATCTTGAAAAGTGATCTTCCTAGCATACCCACGTCCTCCCTGATTTAAAGAACACAAAATATGAATTTGATTTAATCACTTGATTCTGTATCGAGAGCAATAGCACATCCAACATATTGAAAAAAAAAAACACATTTAATAATTAATTAAATATTTTAATCCTTGAAAAAACAAATGTTAATCTAGCCTTTGTAAATCATGACAAATTTCTTGAACATTTCTTTCTTTCGAGGAACAAATATGCTAGGTTAGACTTTCTAAGATCTAAACTGATCTATTTACCAATTTACGGTTCGAGTCTAGCCTGAAATTTATGTAAAAACTATTAATAATATTATAGGCTGGAATCTCTATATAAACTAACACATCATCAAATAAGTTTTTTTTTTTAAATCATTATCATCAAATAAGTTCATAAGTATATATTTCTAGATAATATATTAAAAATATAATTTCATAATTACATAATTATTTTTGTTCCGTTGGAAAATTTCATAATTACATAATTCATAAACATTATCATTAATTTTTTTTTGTAAATACACAAGACAATTAAGTCTAAAAGACTTTTAGAATTGCTTGGAGCCTAGATTTTTTTATTAAATAGACTTGCATGTCGTTTACCGGAGTTGTCTAAATGAGCTATGAGAAAGTTTGGGTTAAATAATACATCCTCCAATCATATTGAAGATATGTGGGTTGAATTTTCTTTATTTTATTTATTAATGTATTTATAAAAAAATCTTATTGATCCATTGAGTTGTGTTTTAGTTTTTTTTATAAGCAAAGATATATTGATGGAGGTAAAAGGGGTACCTCAATCCCATAACAAACAAACAACCAGCAAAATTATTTAAAGTAACTCTCATGGGTCATGTTAGACAACCCTTCTTTTACCTGAATTTATTTTAAAGTACACCATAAATTCATATGAGTGGTTTATCCAATTGAGGACAAGCCTAGATTGGGGAAAAAATAGTTATTCAATTCAAGGACTAACATTGCAACTAAATGTTTATTTGGGGATTTGGAAATGTAAACAAAGATGACCAAACTTAAAATGAAAGTCGTTGCTTACCATCCATGTCTTAATTCTTGCTCCATTTGTTGTTCGAAAGAAGGTGCAATTGCGCACATATATATCTTCCACTGTTTCATGAGCTCCATTTCTTCCTAGGCTCCCAACACTAGATTCACAGACAAATGCCAAAAAGTTCAATATTTGAACAAACAACTCAATATCTTATTAACGTTTGAAGTAGAAAATTGTACTGGAGCTTACCTGATGCCGTGGCCAGGTCCACAAAAAACGCGAGTGATGCTGATGGATTTGCAACCGTGATTAATTGCAATGCAGTCATCACCTTTAATAAATAACCATTAGAAAAAAGGTCTAAATCTCATATATTTATTCCATGAATCCTTGTTAATCAACATTGCAATTTTGTCTTTGTCACAATGGGCAATATTTGCTGACAAACAATGACCCATTCCTAGTTGGGCTCTGGGCAAAGCCTACAAAGGGTGTATCAGAAAGTTGTTTTTTCTAGCTTGAGTCTACAACTGTGCATGTTTGTTCTATCATTTTCTCATGTGTATGTGCATTGTGGTAGCACTGATAGAAATTTATTCTCACATGTTTTATGTATCATTTGGTTACCATTTTTTCTTTATACATCGGAAAAATATATTGCACCTACAAGGGATTGATCCCTGGACCTCCCCTCCCTAATCCACATGTTCCCCAAACTTTTATCACTTAAGCTATTATTCGGGGACCCGTTAGATTTTATTCCATACATTTTTTCCTAAAAAAACAAAGCAGGCGAAGAGAAAGAGTTTTCTAAATTATTTCATAAAAAATGAGAATAGAAGAGAAACCGTAAAAATTAAAACAATTTTAAATGATAAAAAGTGAGAAATATTTCTATTGCCTCATTTTCTCTTTTCTTCCAATTAAAAATAACACAAAAGAAAAAAATTATTAACCTAAAAGTGTGATGAGCTAAGGGAAATGAAGAGATTTGTAGGGCGAAGGGTCAAGGACTCAAGGTTTCATTTTTTTCTTTAGTCCATATTAGGTTTGTAGGGCGAAGGGTCAAGGTTTCATTACACTTAGTCCATATTAGAAGGACCAAAAGCACAATTATGGTTGCATCTTTTTTAGGAGGACAAAAGTTTATTTGTTAATATAATTAAATAAGGAAAAATAAGACAGGAACAAATTATTATAAATTCTATTTACCAGTTTCCATGATAGAATCCTTAATCTTGATATTGGATGATTCAGATATATCTATTGCATCCGTGTTAGGGCTTTCCTCGGGTGCAATAAAGTGAAGTTTGGAGATGTATGCGCCACTGCATGCATTTAAGCTTATATGATTTCTCGGGCTGTTGATATGAGTCAATCGCCTAAGAATTAGATTTTCACAATCATGAAAATGCAGAGCCTGGACATGTTAGCAAACAAATATCATTAGGTGACTTTGAAGATCCTACATGATCATATTATAACATGAATTAGTGGCAAACAAACATTTTAAGAGATTAAGTTTTTTTCAAAGCATTTTTATGCTCTGTATTTTTTTGAACAATCACCGGGTAAAATAATTGAGGCAGTGCTAGTTGTTATAAGAAAAATCAAGCAAGAAACACACAATTGCACCAATTAAAATTGGTTACCGGTGGAAATCATACTTTCGTATGCCTACAATTACAATCCGCACTCCCAGTTATTTTCTAAAATAATTTTACACAATTAATCAAATTGTGTCAAATAGGACTAAATGGTTACAACCCTTTTTAATTTTAATTGACATAAAAGTGGATTTCTAATCTAGTAAAAATTAATTAAACATCTGTATAAAATTGTTTTGCAGTTTTTTTGGTTAAAGTAGGAAAAATATAAAATTGTTTTATATTAAAAAAAATTACATTTTTTTGAAAAGAAAATTGTTTTACATTAAGAGTGTATTAAAAAAAAATTCACAAATAGAAGAAAGAACCACCCTAACTTTTTTTTGCTCTAAAAATTTTTTTTCTCTTATTTTAATAAATATTAATGTCATCTTTCAACGGAAATAAAAAACAACCATGAATATTTAAGAGAAAAATAGATACACTAACAAGTAACAACTGACCGTGTAAAGATTTTATACTTCAACTAATCGAATTCAAAAAAAATTATAAAATTAAATATTTTAAAAAATTTTACACTTTGCATAAGCTATCAATCTAAAATTAATTTATCTTGGTTTTCAACTTACAGTTGGCCTGTGACACTTGTTATTGGAAAAGCAATCCCACCATGGAGCACCTTGACCATCAATTTGTCCACCCCCATAAATAACTAGCCCACTTATTTTAGAGAACCTGACCCATGCACCCCAATCATGATTGGGCCAGATCCAAGACTCAACACTCTTCGGCGCAGTGATGGTGCCCTTCAGCTGCCATATATCAAATAATGTAGTCAAGCGACACAGGTAATAGACAATTGCTTGCTAGTGACACTTTGGCATTACTTTTCTAACATTTTTTTACTGAGAGCTTTACATCATATATATATATATATATATATATATATATATATATATATATATATATAAAAGCATCAAACCAAGAAAGGATGTGAAATTCATAGCCATATATAATCATTTGCCTTAAGGATCCCAATGTCCCCGTATATTATGGAGATGGTTCTACTCAATGAAAATATTGTTTTTACACTTTCTCCATCCGTGCATAGCATGAGTTCAATACTAGTATAATATAAAATCATTCATATTCTAAGTCAAATGCTACCATTTGATAGAGTTTGTTGTTTGAAGTTGTCTATTACCCTAGTCCTAGGTAAACCAATAATATTTAAGATAAGTGAGTTATAAATTTCACTTACCATAATTATCATTGTTCCATATAAGAGTATGGTAATTGAACTCAAGTTTTTTCTTAAGCCATTTAGACAAGTCCATGTTGTTTTAGCTTTTCTTCATTTATTTTAAATATTTATGGTTTAAAAGTCAGAATATGTGTGTTCATTCTGTTTCTATCTATATATTTAGGCTTGATTCCAGTTTGGGTCCCTGATGTTTTACAAATATGCGATCTGCATCCCCTGTATTTAAAATGTGCGGTCAAACTCCCTCATGTTTCTAAAACGGTCGATTGCAGCCCTTCCGTTCATTTGTGTCAGTTGACCAAACGAAAATGCTGATGTGTCACTTATTTAATTCATAAAATATAAACTACTAACTGGTGACGGAAATAATCCGTCACAAAACCCTTCAGCCAATACATTTTTTTTGTTCCTCACACATTTCAAAATCATCAATAATAAATAAACCCCCTTCTTCTTCCTCCTTATCCTCATCAAGAAAACCCAGAAAATTAAAACACCCAGATAAACAAACCCACAAGCCAACAATCCAACCTATATAGCCTCAGCCGCTCATCACTCCCTTTTCTTTTACCTTTTTTTTTTCTATGCCTACCACCACCATGAAAAAGCATCCATGTTTCCGTAAGAGGGGAAGAGAAAAAAATGTCACCCATGTTTCCATAAAAGGGGTAAGAACGAACATTTCTAAAATAGGAAGAAGGTGGAATTTGTAGTTAGGTTTAGTTTAGAAAATAAAAAAACTCAGACCCAATAATCTTTGCATTAGAAAAGCAACGCAACGTAACAGAAACCTTGATAATCAATCACAACCTTGATTGAAAAAAAAATGCCAAATTCTTTCTTTCGATCTTTGAGGGCACCACCAGACAGTACCATCATAATGTATTCTCACTTTAAACCCACTCTGAACCAAACCAAAATCAAGACAAAGATTATAGAAAAAGGGGGGAATTTTAGAGCTCTGAGGATACCCTTTTAGAAGAAGAGGAAGAACCAGTGACAGAGCACCCAAGCTTCAAGTTAGATCTAGGCCCACTCTGAACCAGAGGAGGAGAACTATACACTCGATCTGAAAACCCAAATTTGGAGCTCTGGCAATTCTGGGTTGGTTCGAGATCAGCGGTGAGATAGCTATGACGAGTGGGGTTTTGAAGAGAGAAGAGTGTGAACCATAGGGATAAGGAATGAAAACAGCGGTATGAACTGATTTGGAGGACCTCCTTCCTTCTCCATTGCCCCATGATCTTTTTGGTATCTCCAAGCACAATCAACCTTTTCTAATTGTTCTGCATTACCAGTACCTGCCTGAAAGGAAGAAGAGGAGAAAAAAGAACTAAATTTGGCATAGCTTGATGATGGAGTTGTTTCTTTTTCTCCTATATGTTGATTCTGAAATGTGTGAGGAAGAAGAAAAACGTATTCGTTGAAGGGTTTTGTGATGAATTATTTCCCTCACCAATTAGTAGCTTATATTAGCTTATATTTTATGAATTAAATAAGTGACACATCAGCATTTCCGTTTGGTCAACTGACAGAGATAGACGGAAGGGCTTCAATCGACCATTTTAGAAACATGAAGGAGTTTGACCGCACATTTTAAACACAAGGGATGCAGATCGCACATTTGTGAAACATCAGGGACCCAAACTGGAATTAAGCCATATATTTATTAAATGAATTTCGCCTCACATATCAGCTATTATATGAGAAAAGAATAAAGAAGTTTCATGCATCAATGATCGCAGAAGTGACGAGACAACTGTTAGAAGATTGGTCTGGTGTTGGCTGTTTGGTTTCCTATGGTTTTAATTTCTAGGGTTTGGTTCTTGGGTATTTGTTTTGTATGGCATCTCTTTGTTGGCTCATATTTTGGGTTTCTTCTTTTTCAGGTTGGACTACTTGATTTTGTAGATTGTGCTTTTTCATTTTTCCTAATAAATTTCCTATTGTTGTAAAAAAGAAAGTTATAAATCACAACTCTTCTTTATCCACTACATTATCCTTTATATAACATAGTATTTGTTATTTCTTGCTACTAGGTATCAGATTTAATGGCTGCACATAATTACCACTGAGTTTAAGAATAAAAATATTTTAGCCACGGTTGTAATATCAATAATTGAACAAGATATATATGGAACAATTATATGAAAGAAAATATGTACATTAGTACTGAAAACAAAGAGGGAATGCTGGTTTTAGAGAATAATCTATGTCTTCACTATCATCTAAATTAAAAATAAAAAATAAAAAATATGTCATATCAACTAATTAACTTCAATAAACAAATTGAACTGATTGTATTTCATATATATTTAAAATATGATTTGTTCTTAGTGTAAAATTCTTTTTTTCCATATAAATTAAATTATTGTCATGATTTTTATATCCTAAAGCATGATATGATCAGATAATACATATTAATACCCTATTCATGCCATATGCAATAAGTAATTAATTAATTTACCTTGATGATAACACTAGCAGACTTGCAAGGACCTTGGAAACTCACAGGTTGCAACATGAATGTTTTTCCTTTAGGTATGATCAGTGTTGAGGTATCATGAGTTGCATTGCAAGCTTCTTGCCATGCATTAGCAAAAGCCTTTCCAAATGTAAAACATTTCAAAATTACATAAGATATATTTTATATTATACAGAGAAATTAAGGAGAATAAACATAGGAGAAGAGGAAAAATAAATATATTATATTTTCCTTTTGGCTGTAAACTGAAATAAACAATCTTCTTTAGACTAATATAAATGGTTTTCTTCTTTTTTGATGATTAAATGTGGTTAGAATAACAACTATACGAACTTTACCAATGTTTTAAAAATGAAGAAAAGTTATTAAACATGGAGATAAATATAGAGTTTAATGGATATGCACTGACAGTGTAAAATAGTTTTACACAGACATCTAATTGAATTCCGCCAAATCAGAAAATATATTATTCTTTTAATTAAAATTAAAGTCAAATGTAATTATCTCTCCAATGTGACATGCTTTGATTGGATGACTGTGTAAAACTATTTTACACTATCAGTGCATATCCATTAAACTCATAAATATAATGCTAGTACGATAAAATTTATATAAATCGCACTAAATAAAAAATGGACATATTATGGGTTCATTTAGGGTTATGCAAGAAAATCCTTGTGCACACCTTGCATAAACCTAAATTTACCTATAATAGTAAGCAACTTTCTAGGTAATACCTTTTTTATTTGTATTTTTTAATTAATTATTTAACCCTTGTGTAACCCACCGCTACCACCTTGTTGATGGCGCTACCACCTTGTTGATGGCGGAACAGGGACGACAGGAGGAGAAGAAAGTAGCAGCGGCAATGGTGGGAGGAAAGGTTGTGATGGTGGCTAGATCGAGGCTGTGATATGAGGTTGAGACTTCCTTCTACTTCTCGATACGAGCGGTGCAGACTCGCGCTCCAGCGATGGCGGCATCTATGCATCTTCGTTGCCTTCCAATCTTAGGTTTAGGTGGCTCATAGTCATCAGAAAGAACAGAGAGGGAGATCGTATCAAAGACTACAAGGTCACTATTTGGGTTTGGGTCTCATGATTTAGGGGATTAGTGTTTCGATTTTCATTTCTTCCACTCCTTTCTGTGGTTGAAGAGGTATTGGGGAAAGGATGGGGAAGAGAATTGGAAGAAGTGGGGGAAAGGAAAGGATTGGTGTAATTATGTTTTGGTTTGGGTTGCAGGTCAATGGTTATGTTGTCTTTCATCTTCATTTTCTCATTATGGCTTAGGGAAAAGGTTTGATTGGAGATAGGAGTGGAGTGGTTCTTATATTGGGAAGGTGGTAAACCAGGTTATGGCTTGGTCAGACGAGGATTTAGAAGATGATGGAGGGGCTTTGAATAGAGCTATCCAGACATGGAAGGTGGCCAAACAGTTGGGGGTGGTGTTCCATCTTCGAGGCCTGAAGAAGGGATTATAATGCGGCTGGAGAAACAAATCAGGCTTAATTATCCAAATTTACATTAGCGGTTGATTGGTTTCAGTCTTAACTTTGTCATCCATACTTTGTTAGTTTGTTTGGTGTGCCAGTGTGATAGTTAACAGGTCTTAATCGGGGCAGCATCAATGCATAAATCCATCTGTTTTGTGTCATCTGGCTTTGGGAGGACTATTTATGGTTGCTGGTTTTTTGGAACTGGATTATTTCTGTCTAATGGTTTATGATTTAGGAATCATTGAGAGGGACTTCTGATAGCTTCGGTTAATGTAACGAAGGCATGGCTGGTAGCCTGGTATACTTTGGAGGCAGAGCTATTTATATGACATTTTGTGGCTTAAATAGCTGAGGTTATTGGTCTTATACTATACACCCTCCGGTCACATATATAAGCAAAAATAACTTTTTAGGTTCATTCATTTAATGAATGTATCTATTCATTAAATGAATGAACCTAAACAATTTTTTTGGCTTATATATATGTGATTGGAGGGTGTGGTGTCTTTGGAGGATAAATTGATGATATTTGCAAAGCCACTGGTTTCATGTTTTGTTCGTGCTGGTGTTTTACTTTGGATGGCATATGGAGGATCAAAGGGATGGTGTATTTGGGAGTTATATTTTTACTAAGGAAGGTACTTTGGAGGTCCAAATCGCTTTATGGTGGTAAAGTCGTGAGTTGGCATATCAGTTTTAGTGTCTTTCGTGGGTTTATTTCATGAAAAGTGAAAACTACGGGCATGTTTGATAACTGTTTCCAAAACAGTTTTTAGTTTTTAAAAACTGACAACTTGTTTGGTAAGATCTGTTTTCAAAAATAGTTTTTGAAAACAGTTCTCATTTTCAGTTTTTAAAACTAAAAAACCAAAATAGATAAAAGATGTTTTCAGATATCAGTTTTCTAAATATTCGAAAACATGTCATTCAAACTGTTTTCTTCTTCTGAAAACTGTTTTTAAGAATTGTTTCTGAAAACTGTTTTAAAAACTGAAAACTAAAACTGCTATCAAACAGGCCCTACGTCTCCAATCCTAGGTTTTTAGGGTCTGTTTGTTAACTGTTTCCAAAACAATTTTCAGTTTTTAAAAACTGAAAACTTGTTTGGTAAGACCTGTTTTCAAAAACAGTTTTTGAAAACAGTTCTCATTTTCAGTTTTTTAAAACTAAAAAACTAAAACAGCTAAAAGATGTTTTCAGTTTCAGTTTTTATTTTTCAGATATCAGTTTTCTAAATATTTGAAAACATGTCATTCAAACTGTTTTCTTCTTCTGAAAACTGTTTTTAAGAATTATTTCTGAAAACTGTTTTAAAAACTGAAAACTAGAACTGCAGTCAAACATGCCCTTAGTTTTTAGTTCTTAGTATTATTCATGTGGGTCTGTACTGCCACATATGCTTAAGCAACTTTTTACAGATTTTACACCAACCATGAGTTCTTAATTCTTAACGGGTAAATAGTCAAGTTGGTCCCTGAATGTGTCAGCCGCCTTCGAATTCGTCCCTAAACTTTTAAAATGTCTCCCGCGGTCCCTGAATGTGGCAAAAGTCATTCAAGCTAGTCCCTGGGGTTAAAATCGTTAACGGACGTTAACAGAAATGTTGACCTGGAATTTTTTTTTCCCATGGTGGAGTATCCACGTGTAAAATGAAAGTTAGGCATAAAAATTAAAGTCAATTTAGTCCCTCTTTTATCATTATTCATCTTCTTCATCCCAACTCCATGACCAAAATGCAAACCCAGCAATCTCAATCCCCATCATCTTTTTCCCCTTCCTCTTCCTTGTCGGTTTCCCTCTCCAGCCACCAACGATGCAGTTTAGAACCGCGCGAACTCTGTTGGAATCGCCTCGCCCGATCTCGCCTGTGAGCGAGTTGAGGGGCTCCGGCAAGACCTTGAGCTTCTCTACTAGATCCACCTCCTCAGCGCGCCGCCGCCGCGCGCTCCGTCGTCGAGAACAAGAGCTGTGGTTTTAGATCTGGATCTGGTTCGCTAAACCTCCCTCCTCACCCATTTGTGTGATGGTTTCGGTGGTGCTCTGGTTCCTTGAGTTGAGATTGAATCAGAAGAAAGTTTCAGGGGTGCTCTAGTTCTGCAGACTTCTAGTTTTATTTCTAAGTTTTTTCCTCAATTGCAGGTGATTATCTCATTTTCAATTTTAAGGGTAATAAGATCAAAAGACAGTAAATATGTAGAAGAGGATCTTGTTGTGATTCCAGCTGCTCCTATAGTTGAGTACAGTATCATAGCCTCCTTTGAGACACGTAGAAAAATTGATGGTGAAAGTGGGAATTCTTTCTTCTTCTTTGTGCATCACAACATAAAAACCGAATCTTTTTTCTTCTTTTTGCATCAAATTGGAGGAAGGAGACTTGAGAATTGAAACCAGGTTTGAAATCAATTTCAGAATACTTGAGACCCAACCCATTGATTCACCGAAGCCACACAAGTCATGCCTTGAAAATTTGAGATTTTCCCCCAAATTTTAGGGTTCATCTTCATATAAACGAGATCAGGGACTAAATTGAAGTCTTTTTAAACATTCCCAAATTTCAAATGCCACGTAAGCTTCAGCCTTTATAAAAAAAAAATCCACATCAGTCTTCCGTTAACGTCCGTCAACGATTTTAACCCCAGGGACTAACTTGAATGACTTTTGCCACATTCAGGGACCGTAGGAGGTATTTTAGAAGTTTAGGGACGAACTTGAAGGCGGCTGACACATTCAGGGACCAACTTGGCTATTTACCCAATTCTTAACATTATTCATATGGTCCCACAATACCATTATATTAATATTTTTGATTTAAATTTAAATGTTAATTCAATACTTCAATTAAATTAGTTAATAAATGAGAGAAAAAAATTAATTTTTTATGTTAAGAACTCAAAAAGTAAAACTCCTTATATAAGAACTAGTTCTTATTTTTAAGAACTAAAAAGTCTATGTCAACCTCCTCCAATGGTTAAGAACTCAGTTCTTAGCTCAGAAATAAGAACTAAGAATTGGAGATGCTCTCCAATGCTAGGTTCTTAGTTCTTAGCACTATTCATGTGGACTCGTACTGCCACATGAGTTCTTAGTTCTTAGTTCTTAGCACTATTCATCTAATCTCACAATACTATTATATTAATATTTTTTATTTTCATATAATTTTGATTTAAATTTGAATGCTAATTCAATACTGAAATTAATTATTAGTTGATGAGTGAGAGAAAAAAATTAATTTTTTAAGCTAAAAACTCAAAAAGTAAAACTCTTTATATAGGAACTAGTTCTTATTTTTAAGAACTAAGAACTTCATGTCAGTCCCTCCAATGATTAAAAACTCAGTTCTTAATTCTTAGCTCAGAAATAAGAACTAAGAACATTGCATTCGAGATGCTCTTAGGAAATGAGATACTCTTTTTTCTTCACTTGATTTTTATTTCAAAAGGATTTTAAAGTTTTAATGAGACTCTCTCTCTCTAAAATATGAACTTTTTAGGTGGAATGTATTTTATGTTCTTTTCATCACAAGAGAGATGTTCTCATGTTAATTCTCTAATTCAATAAATTGTTCTTTTGCTGTAAAAAAAAAAGAATTTTATTAAAATGATAAGATAAAAAAAAAAGAATAAATTCAATAAGTTTTATGTTACAAGCTATCTTAGGTAACTTATTAAAAAAAGCTTTAAGCTACTGAAATAAACTCATTTATCAAACATTTTTAGAAATTAAAACTTTTAAGCTAGTCTAATAAGCTTTAAGTTAGTTAAATAACAGAAATAAAAAAAAATTAGTTAAATAAGCTATAAGATAGCTGAAATAACATGTTAAACATAAGTTTTTTTTTTAAATGATGTTAAACATAAGTTATTTGAGAGTATTTTTGCTTAATGTGGAATTTGGCAACATTCATCATAGAGAAACTGAAATAAATGAATGGGAGAAGAAGGGAGAGAAGTGGAAAACATACTTGCGAATCATCAGTTTGGCCATTCCCGGTGGCACCAAAGTGAAGAACATTGAAGCAAGGAGCTGTATCAGGTGTGATTGTAGCACACAAGTATGGTACTGATGCAGCAACAACAAACATTACAAGCACAACAAATAGGCTTTCCATCTTCGATAAACCAAAATTAAGATAGAAAACTAAAAACAAGAAACTCTGAAGAGTCATTGTAAGTATATGTGGAGTGGGAATGGTAAAAAATTATTAAAAATGCCACCAATGGAGGAATTGTTGTAAATAAAAATAAGGGCGTTGATATGCGGCGTTCCCTATGAGGCACCTTTTGTGAGTGACCGGATTACTTGAAAGAGTAGTAGGAAAATGACTTTAACAGTTTGAAACATGTGACCGCACAACAACTCCAAAAGGGATTGTTCTGTTTCAATTTTATTATAAAAAATGAAAACAACTTATAAAAACATGTTTTTTAGATTCTTATAAAAGGGTTGTCTAAATGACCCATGTGAAAGTTTGGGTTAAATAGTTTATCATCCAATCATATTGGTGATAAATGAGTTGGAAATAAATTAATAAATATAGAAATTTCAACTCACATATCTCCAATATGACTGGATGATGAGTTATTTAACCCAAACTTTAACATTAGTTATTTAGACAACGTCCTTATAAAAAATATGATTCTTATAAAAAATGAAAACAACTTATAAAAACATTTTTTTTCTTTTTTTAACTCATAAACATGTTTTTCTAAATACGTGTAGACGAGAGTGAAAAATGAAGAGAAGAGAAAAAAAATAATAATAAATGTGATATATGAGTTAAAAAGTTAGAGGTGGAGGGGAAAATGTGGTGTTTAAAGGTACTTTTGAGTGTTTATGAATCTGTTTATATAATGAAACTACGGAATATAGAGTTCGGATAATAATTCAAAATTAACTTTAATTCTTAAGAATACTCGAAACTAAATGAGGCACACTTTAATTCTTTTTATAAGAATCATATTGAATTATGTAACTTATTAATTAATTTTTTTACAATTTACTTTTATTTAATTATGAAATATCACATCTATCTAGCTATTATAATATGCTATTAATTATGATGCATGTATTGTATGTTGTAACTCTAACTAGGGGTGCACGCGGGTTGGGTTGGGCGGTTTTTCAGGCTAAATAGAACCCGAACCGATCAAAATTGATTGGGTTGGGTTGGTTCGGATTTCTTGATTTTACACCTTCGGATCCGATCCGATCCAACCCGACAATGTTCGGATTGGTTCGGATGGATTGATTGGATCGCAATTAAAATAATATTAAATCTGAAATATTTTATAAAAATGGAAAAAAAATATTAAAATTTCTTTAAAAACCTCAAAACATGATATACTAAATAGTATGGAAATGATTAAAAATAATATACCAAATAGCATGAGATAGGAAGTATCACATATCATAATGGCATCAAATGGCTAAAAGCCAAATACCATAAAATATCAAAATGCACATGACATTCTTGATTCATAATCAAGTGCACATTCATATCTTGAATTACATCCATTTCTTGAACCCATGATCCAAGAATATCAAGTCAAAATTACATCCATATCTTGAATCTAACTCCAAGTACAAAAGTGCACATCATCCATACTACACAGTACACATTAGTCATTAAAGCAAACAAGTCAAAGACATATCCTAAACTTCAAGGCATAAATAGTCCAAGTCACATCCTTGATCCATAACCATAACAACTCCATAATTACAAGACAAAATAGCAAGAGTACATAACTAGTCCAAGGGTACAAGTGATGAAGTGAACATCCATAACCATGACAAAAAGAAAAATCAGCAACACTACATAACTCCAATAAGCATAGTTTCTAGCATCCTGCAAATAACAATAAGTCAGTAACACATTCATTTCATGTGTAAAATTAGTAAAATGAATAAAATTATTACATTTGAATATTACCTCACTAATACTTCCTTTACCAAGTGCCATCACCATCCTCATCATAACATCCAACTTCAGACATGTCTAATTATACAACATTAAAATGAATATCAAATTTTCAAGTTTAAAACCACATAAAAACAAAAGAAGCAAAATTAAAATCATATCAATCAATTTAAACAAACATACCGGTCTCAACTTGCACCACATCAGTAGGTTTATTATGCACCTCAGCAATAATCTTCCTAGGGGTGTCCTTCAATCAGTTTTGGGTGCATACCAAAGCCTCAACCGTTTTAGGACTCAAGGAACTACGGTAGGAATCAAGAATACGTCCTCCGGTGCTAAATGCAGACTCAGATGAAACTGTAGACACTGGTATAGCTAACAGATCCCTAGCCATGCGTGAAAGAACATAATACTTCTGCGTCTTGCCTCTCCACCATTTTAAGAGATCAAGATGCACATCATCCTCTCCATCATCCTCAATGTATCTCTCTAATTCATTTTCTTGTGTTCACCCAATTTTTTCTTTTGTCTCAATCTATACTCATCATCAACAGATAGACTTGATTCAAGAACACTAGAATGTGAAATGGAGGACGAATCAGAAGATATCACACTAGTAGCTTCACCATCAGGCACAATAGGATACTTAGCTTGATAATATGCAAACAACTCCTTGATAATATGTTTCAATTTATCAACCACAGACATACATTCATCAGCAGCATACATTTTTGTCAAGCTAAACTCAATATAATCCAATTTAAAACGAGGATCAAGAAACAAAGCCACCAACAACATATAATTCACAGATTCCATATCCCAATACTTGTCAAATTTTTCTTTCATTTTAATGGCAATGGACTTCAACCCAATATCATTCCCAGCAATAAATGAGTTCAAAATTCCATGAATATTAACCAACTTGCGAAAGAAAGAGTTGGAAGTAATTTCCAATGAAGAAGAAACCGCAAGTGTAGTCTCATAAAAAACCTTCAAGAATTTCATTATAGTGCGAGCACGAGTCCAATCATCATAATTAGGACACCCCGGCCCTTTATCCACAGTAAGAGCAATCACATAAGAGAGATCATCATATTCTAGTCTATCAAATGCTCTTTCAAACTTTTCAGCCACCTCCAACATTAAATAGGTGGAATTCCACCTTGTTGGCACATCAAGCACAACCTTATGCTCACTAGTAATGTTTGCCTCTATGACACATTTTTTAAAAATGTCATTCCTAGTTGGAGATGACCTAACATACCTACAAGCAGCCCTTATCTTAGTAATGCAAACCTCAATTTCCTTCAACCCATCAGAAACAATGAGATTTAAAATATGGGCACAACACCTCATATGCATATACTTGCCATTCAATAAAGTTTTACCATTCCAAGCACTCATATTCTTAGTCAAATAAGAAAGAGTAGATTTGTTAGCACTAGCATTATCCACTGTGACACAACAAACACTAGTGATCCCCCAATCTTTCAAACATTTCTCCAAGGTTTTCCCTATGGTATCCCCCTTATGATCAGCAATCTGCCCAAAACCAATTATCTTCTTGTTTAATTCCCACCCTTCATCAATATAGTGAGCGGTCACACACATGTAACTCATATTTTGAATAGAAGTCCAAATATCAGTGGTTAAGGACACCATTTGATAGTTCATGGACAAAAGAGACATCAATGTCACCCTTTCTTCCTTAAACAACCTCATGCAATCTCTATACACTGTCATGCGACTAGGGATTTTGAATCTAGGCTGAGCCTCAAGCATGAAACCTTTAAATCCTTGATTTTCAACAAACTTAAATGGAAGTTCATCCAAAATAATCATCTTTGCAAGCTCCTCCCTAGTTTTTTCTTGGTTAAAGTCCACTAATTTAAATGATACTGCAGTATCGCCTTCAGCCTCTGAACCTAGATGAAGTGTTTTTTGCTTCTTGTCATTTTTCCTATTAGGGTTCTTCATGCATTTTTTACCATGTTTCAATAAATTTCTAGTTCCATGAGTAGAGGTATTACCTGCATAACATTTTCCACACCAAATGCAGACTGCCTTGTCACCACCCTCTCTCTTAAAATTATCCCAAGCACTTGAAGGAGGTCTAGAAGTAGGTTTAGAAGGCATTTCGGTCGCTTTTCTTTTCTTGCCTCGTCCTTCAACGGAAGAAAGCTCTGGTTCTTCATCTGCAGATGCAGCAACAGAAGTAGGAGTAGGAGTGCTTCTTGTTGGTGGAGTGAGAGCACTCCCTACTTGAGTACCAGCAATTTGATCTTCGGTCATATTAACTCTAAACAACAGTCAAAGAACAACAAAAATTAGTTATTTATTACATTACAACACAGTTGGGTGTATTTAATTTGAAATAATATAACCGCTTCTAACAAAGGAAGATGATGAACATATTCATAAAAGAACAGTACAAAAAGAGAAAATAAATTAATCAGTCCATAATAGGAACATATTCATAAAAGAACAGTACAAAAAGAGAAAAATAAATTAATCAGTCCATAATAGCTGTTTGGGTAGTTCTGACCTACTATGGAATTGGGTTTGATCCAAATGTTTTGAGGTAAAGAAACTAAACTTACTTTATCGGTTTGAAACATGTTAATACTTAATTCTACTTTTACCTACTTGATTGTTGGATTACTTATGGTGTGAAGTTTCATAATTTATGTAGATTTGTGAAGCAGTATGCTCTTCTATTACTCGTAAATCAAATGGCTTCTGGATTGTTCAGAGCTATTGCAGCACTTGATAGAAACATGATTGTTGCTAATACATTTGGGTCCTTTGCACTTGTCATGCTTATTACATTGGGTGGCTTCATTCTATCTAGAAGTGAGTTCAACTAACAGAAAATAACAAGGTTGTTACTTATTATTGTAGAATGGAAATTGATATTAATGCTACTTTCATTTCACTGCCATTGAAACAGAGGATATCAAAGGCTGGTGGATTTGGGGTTACTGGACTTCAACTTTAATGTACGGGCAAACAGAACAGATAAAAAAATAAATAGCATAGAACAGTAACACAAGCCTTTCGAGTTCCGCTACCGCATCATGATGCACACACTCCTCCACACCGATCTCTGCTTCGGCGTCATCTACACCGACGCCGTCACCGGCACCGCCGAGGTCGGCTGCGTCGGCGAGGTCATCAAGCACGAGCGTCTCGTCGATGACCGATTCTTCCTGATCTGTAAAGGTCAGGAGCGGTTCCGTGTCACCAAGCTCGTCCGGACCAAACCCTACCTGGTCGCTCAGGTCACATGGCTCGAGGATAGACCTTCACCCGACGCGGACCTTGACCTGGATGGGTTGGCGAGCGAGGTGGAGACGTATATGAAGGATGTGATTCGGTTATCGAATCGGTTGGGTGGGAAACCAGAGAAGGAGGTTGGGGATTTGAGGAGGAAACTAGAGAAGAGGAGAGAAGATAAGAGGGAGAGAAGATTACCTTTGATGGCCGATGGAGGCGACGCAAAAGAGCTGTTGGAGGCGGCGACGGCTTCTACAGAGGGGGGTTGAGCGAGATCGGCGACGTACAAAGAGAGCTGGAGGCGGTGACGGCTAGGGCATGGTTGAGGGCAGGCGGCGTGAAGAACTGAAGTGAACTGAAGAGTAAGACTAAAGAGTAAAAAGTGAAAATGATGAAGATGAATTGTGAGATTAGGTTAGTAAAATTTAATTTTAATATTTATATTTAGTATTTACTTGGGACTTGGGAGGGAAAAAATATATAATTTTATATATAATATAATAATATATATATCCGGGTGGTCAGGTTGGGTTGGATGGATTTTTCTGGAACCCGTAATCCGATCCGAACATGGTCGGATTGAAGCAAATCCATCCAATTAAATCCGATTGTCCGATCCAACCCGGTATTTTCTCTTGGGATCGGATTGGGTCGGGCGGGTTCGTCGGATTTGCCCGACCCATGTGCACCCCTAACTCTAACAACTCATCTCTTCATTTTTACTCCTTCCTTGTCACATGAAATTTTTAAATGACATGTCAACTCATCTTCATTGATCTTCCAATGTTTTAAGATTCCTAACTCTTTGAACTCATATATCTTAAACTGGTCATCAACCCCTCACATTCTGACCCATCATGATATTTTTTAATTTTTATTTTTTTCTCTTTTTTTTATTAATCGGAAAACATTTATTTATTTATTTATTTATTTCTCAAACCATATCATCTTTACTATTTCTCAATCTAGTATAATTATAATATATTAATTCTAATGTGCGTATTGTAACACCGATATGTTAACTCAGCTCTATTGCTCTTCCAATGTTGTAATTCCTAATCCAGTGAAACTATCTATCTCAATTTCTATTTATTTCTCAAACCATTTCATTTTCCTCAGTCTTCTTTACCTGCTCTTTACACATAACTATTCGTTACATGACACAAAATCAACATTTATTTTGAATCAATCATGCATTAAAAATTAAGGTAAAAATCAACATCAATTCTTGCCTCATCTTCGTTACTAATTTATTAGAGTGGAAAATTATTAGACCACAAAATATATTGTTGCCAAGACACTAAATTGCATGATTTGCGGAGCTCCTCCTATGAAATTATGAAATCCCAAGGTTATGCAACAAACATCAACGCTCCCCTGAATTCATCATTTCCAAATCTTCCTAAATATGCTCAAGTACAATTCGATACTTTGAAGGTTACATTAGCACCAAGCTAAAAACCCTAGCTCCTATACCATCTCCATTACCTTGAAAGAAGAAAAACATTCCTACCATTATCAAAGAAAAATCAGCTCCTACACTTGCACGCAAAAAAGAACGTACCAACTAATATACAGAATAATATGCTCCTTCACCACAAGCAAAATAAAAGAAGACACATGCGTTCTAAATTGTGGTACGCATCCTACGACGCTGCGACAATATTGCGGTTGTGAGGGTCACCGCATCAACGTTTGGCAATTGTGGTGTTGTAAGACCCTTAAATAAATAAATTTTAGTTTTCATATTTTACGGGAAGGCATGCTATTTTGTTGTTTATCTGTAATTGAAATATTATTCGGGCTACGATTGTGGAAAATACCTTAAGCAATAATTTCCTTATATTAATTAATTGTGTGTTTATATTTTATTATTTTTATATTACTTTCCCGACCCGAAATGAATTGTGTTTCATGGAATTATTTAAGTAATAATTAATTTTGAAATATTTTATTTTATAGAGTTTTCTCGGAAAATAAAAATAGTATAATAATTAATTTTATGTTTACTATTTATTATAAATTTTAGGAATTCATATTCATAAGTTAACTCACACACACTTGTTATCTCTATCTTTTATGAAGAGGTGACCTGCACTAAGAGGTTCCCTCACTATAGTAACCTCTGTTAGCCTTCCCCTTGTCGCTCCATTACTTTCAACCAATACGAATAAAGGAAAATCTCCCAACCAATGAGAAGACGCCACCTAAGCATACGATCTCACCCTTATCTTACCTTCTCACCTTAACCACACAATCCTTATCCCGTTATCTCTCCAATTCATGTTCTCTATCTATCTCTCTCTCTCTCTCACACTTACCACTTTCCTTCTCTCTCGATATTTTCTTCTTCCTCTCATCACAATCACCAACTAATTCTTCCGTGAAAGTTACCACTACCCACAACATCACCGTTCCATGTTCTTCCTTGCACAACATGCAACCACCATCATGGATGGCCACTACACCATCACCACCACCCATGGCCACCGCAAGAAGGCCAACCACCACCGTTCCTCTTTCTCTCTTTGGCTGCGAGCCACACCACCCCGCCATGCCACTTCTTTTTTCTTCCATGAGACCACCACCATGCCCTTGTACAACCACCATCATCATGAGCTTCTCCTTCACTGTGCAGCAACCATCACCATTCTAGACAGCCACCTCCCACCACGACAGCGGCTGGCCCATCTCCTCCATCTAGCAACCACGACCATGATCACCATGAGCATAAACAGAGGAGAACGACATGAAAATAGAGAAGAAACGCCGCCGACGTCGCCGCCTTCTCTTCATTTCCGGCAAGATCCGTGTAACACCCTAACTTTCGGAGGTCACAGTAACCTTTCTCGAAATAAATATGCAACAGCTTTCATAAGTAGTTTGCAAATACAGATTTTTATTTTATTTTCCAAAGCGTTTCTAAAACAAGTTGCAACGCCTCAATTTTCGGGGGTCACAATAGTAACTTTTCTCAAATAAATATGCAATAGCTTTCGTAAGTAGCTCGCTAATGCGGATATTTTTTTTTCTTTTCAAAGTATTTCTAAAACATGTCATGCATACTCCCAACCATAAATAAATTTTCATGCAACCTTGACCAAGGAAAATAACTTAAGGTTATGACGGATGCTCATAACATCTAAAACACAACAAAATAGAATTAGGTTCGACAAAGGAATTCAATATGCAATGTCTCCATAGATCTGATATACTTCATACGATTTCTACACCGGAGAATCGCAGGAAAGCAATGCACTGGAACCTACCCAGATCCTCAAATATAAACTCATAAAATCATCCTGCATGTTTTAACCAATAACGGTAAGCGCTCTACCCAAAGGCTCTAGCCTTACACCCGACTGTACTCTTACGAGTCTTCTACTGATCCTCCATTGCAGACCTTTAGGATTGTTCTACTCATCTCTTGAGGAATTATCATTGTCGATTGGCACAACAACATCCTCCATGTAGTATAGCATCTGCTCACATCGTAAGTTTTCCGACTGCCCAAACACAAACATCCACACAAACCATGCAAGGGTCAAATAATACACAACATCATGTCATATTATAAAAATAAATAACATTGCTAACATAATCAACATCATATATCATAGCAGGTTATTCATCCAAGTCATGTTATCACACTACAAGCCACAATCAACACAACAATGCATTAAGTTGGTTGCATGGTATATTGGTGCAATGTATGCTCAAAAGTTTATTAGAATTAACGCCACCCCATCTAGTGACGGGACAAACCAACGATATTGTTACTTAAAAGGTTGTACACCTTAGAGTCGATCCAACATAGGCCTAGTGTTGACCATTTATGCTCGGGTGTTGCTTACTACCTAAGCATAGCGAAGTCGATTCAACCTAGGGATGGCAATGGGGCAAAAAAAAATCCGAACCCGCGGGTACCCGCGGATAAAAATCCGTAACGGGTCTAATGACCCGCGGGTTTGGAGAACGGATATTTTAAATATCCGTCTGAAAACGGGGCGGGGCGGATATCCGCGTCCCGTACCCGTGGGTACCCGTTAGAGTGAAATCACATAATTGCCCTTACTATTTACTTTATCCCATAGGGTTTTATTCTTCTCCTCCACTCTTTCCTTCAGCGGTTCAGCACTTCTTCAGCGCCGTCAGCGCCGCTCACCGTCAACGACGACCATCCTTCTTCCCTTCCTGGCGCTCGCACCCCTTTGCCCCGACGTCCGCCGTCAGCAGCCATCCCTCTCCACCTCTCACTGGTATGATGCCCCAATTTTTCATTCTCTTGCTCTGTCCTTGAGGCCCCTATTTGCTATTTCAGTGTTTTTGTTTCTCAAATGTCTATTGAATTGGCAGCTTGCATACAAGTTTGCTTCTTCCTCTGAAATGTCTATTTCATTTCTGCAGCTACTCATATTGATACTTTCGAGAGCGTAGCTATCAAGATCGTATGTTTCTTCCCCATCCTATGTATTCTTTTTTGGATTGTTTAGTACAGTTTTGAGTTTATGTTTCATTTTCTTATCTTTATTGATTGATTGTTGCCAATTCAGATTCTCAAGCACTCTAACTTTTTTAGTTCATTGTTGGGAGATTTGAGAATGGAAAGGCAGTTTGAAATGGGAGATTGGGCTTATTTGAAGCTGCAATCATATAGTGCTTTTCATAGGCTCTCAACCAAACAACATTACGGTAGCCATCCTGTTCCACTTACCACGCGTGCCCATTATCAGATATTATACCCATGGTTCTAGTTGCTAATGTAGGAAGCACATGATAGAAGTAATAATTCATTGGAGCTACACTGACCCTTCAGTTGCTACATGGGTGGAGCTTCAATATTTCAAAACCAGTTTCCAAACTTTGATACCAGCCTTGAGGCCAACTACACAATTGCCAATCCTGAGGACAAACATTCTTGCATTCCATCATAAAATAATTATATGCATGTGGATGATTTTGGAAGAGAATTCATTTGTCACTCTACTTGGAGAACTGTGGTTTTATGCATACAACTGATTGGCTTATTGGTTGTGTTTACATGATAGAATTGTTGTTATTTGATAGCATTTGCCTTATTGTTTAACCCATCAGCTCAATGTTGATGCATACTGTTTTGTTTAAAAGTAAACTGCATAATTGTTCACATTATATGATGATTTTTATATCTCTGATTATGCATACTGTTTTATTTTTTTTGTAGAATGTCTACGGAACAATCATTCAGTTCGACTATTCCATTGGGTGATGGCCAAGAAGGAGAAGAAGATTCGCCATATACTATGAGTGGTTCAGATTTTGGTGCAGTCCCTGAAACTGTTTTGGAAGAAGAAGTTACAATTGAAGTTGTGGGTGATAAAAGGAAGACAAGATCTGAAGTCTGGGGCCATTTTGAGCATAAAATAATTGATGGCAAGCAGAGAGCAATTTGTGTACATTGTGGAAAAAGTTTGTTAGGTGATCCAAAGCAAGGTACAACACACTTGCGCAATCACTTGAACAGGTGCAAGGAATATCAAAAAAAGTGTGGAGAGCAAAAACATTTCAAAACCGAGCAAAAGAAGAGTGAGGATGGTTCTTATGTGCTTAACCCTGAAAAAGCAAGACAAGCTCTTGCTAGAATGATCGTCGCCCACGAATATCCATTAGCTGTGGTTGACCATCACTTCTTCAAAGAGTTTTGCTCGGTATTGCAACCCCTTTTCAAAAATGTTTCACGCAACACCATCAAGAAAGATATCATCAAGCAATTTAATGAAGAGAAGAGGAAGACTATGAAGTTGATGCAAGAGAATCAAAGCCGAATTGCAATAACAAGTGACATGTGGACGTCTACCAATCAAAACCAAGGCTACATGGCTGTGACTGCTCACTTCATTGATGACTCTTGGGTTCTTCAAAGTCGTCTAGTGAGGTAATGCCTAAAATTTGTCATCTTTTTTGCAAAGACTTGTTATCTTGTATGTGTTGTTAATGATTTTTATTGATATTAGGTCCATTCATGTGCGTGCTCCTCATAGTGGAAGAGCTCTTGGGGATGTCTTGATTCGGTGCTTGAAGGATTGGAGTTTGGATGGTAAGTTATCAACTTTAACCCTTGATAACTGTTCTGCAAATGATAAAATGATTGAATATATTTTGGATGATATTTCACATAGCAAACTCATCTTGGGGGGTCGCATTTTTCACATGCGATGTTGCGCTCACATCTTGAATTTAGTTGTAAAAGATGGGTTGTCTGTAATTTCTGGTGCCATTGAGAAGGTTAGAAAAAGTGTTAATTATTGGACATTAACACCTAAAAGAGAAGAGAAATTTGAAGATGCTTGTTTACAACTAAATTGTCCATTTAAGAAACCGGTTGTTGATTGCAAAACTCGGTGGAACTCTATCTTTTTAATGCTCCGAGTTGCAATTGAATACAAGGCTGTTTATGAGCGGTTGTCACAGAGAGAGAAAGAGTATGAAGACTCACCTAGTGAAGATGAGTGGAAAATGGCTGAAGAAATTTGTCTGAAGTTGGAATTGTTTTATGATGTAACCAACTTGTTTTCTGGTAGATCTTATCCCACTGCAAATGTCCTTTTCCCCAAGATTTGTGAGATTAAAAATGCTTTGGGTATGTGGAGTAGTTCTACGGATGAAGTTGTTGTTGAAATGGTTAAATGTATGAAGGCCAAATTTGACAAGTATTGAGGTGTTGTCTCTGATGTGATGGTTGTTGGTACTCTTTTAGACCCCAGGTTAAAACTTAGTTTTATCGACATTTACTTTCCTTACATTTATGGAGAAAAATCTTCTGAGGAAATTGTTAAGATAAAAGAGTTTTGTCATGATTTGATTAAAGAGTATGAAAAGAAACTCAAGGGAAAGGAAGCTATGAATATATCTCCATGCATAAACCCTGAAGTGGAAGAAAAAAGTGTTGCTGGAATAGTGCCTTGGCAGTCAATATATAAAAGTCATCAAGTTGCGCAAAAGGGGAGGGCCAAAGGAAAGCGTAAGTCAGAATTAGATATATATTTAGAAGAAGCGGTTTTGCCTTTTGAAGAACCTTTTGATATATTGGGTTGGTGGAAGCAAAATGGCTTAAAATACCCAAGTTTGCAAATGGCAGCAAGAGATTTCCTAGCAATTCCTATCTCCACTGTTGCTTCGGAGTCTACATTTAGCACTAGTGGTAGATTTCTCACTCCACATCGCAGTAGATTGCGGCCAGATACTTTGGAAGCAATGATTTGTTACCAAAACTGGCTATGGAGTAATTTGAAAGGTATTTAAGTGTATTACTTTAAGTTAATAAAAATTGATTTATTATTGCAACCCCTTTTTAATAAACTATTTGTTTTCTACTTTCAGGTTCTTCGCCATCAATGGATATGAGTAAAATGATGGAGTATTCCACCACAATATTGGAAGATATGGATGTTGACATTGTTAGTCTTATCTTCATACTTTCTCTTTGAATTTCATAATAATATTGCTTGGTTGGATTTTAATTTGTATACTTTTGTAGGAGCCATGTGGTGAAAGTTAATGAAGATTGATCAATATTAGTGGAATGAGGGATGATGAAGGTAAGAGTGCCTAATTTGTATACATTTCCTGCATGATTTGCTAGTTCAAAAATGAGTGCAAACCCTTGATTTTCACTTGAGTCTTGATGCACATTAACTTTTTTGCAGGCGCTGTCTGGTAGTGGTTGATTTTCTTACTGCAGAATTTTATCCGGAGCTATTGACCTATTTTGGGCACAACTGAAATTTATTTCCTCTGGATTACATTGTTTAATGGAAATCTTAATGTACCAGAGCGGTTTTTTGGGTAGTTGTTATAAGTTTGTGGATTCTTGGTATTGTAGACATGTTTTTAAATTGCTGCTACCATTTTGGTATTGTAGACATGTTTTTAAATTGCTGCTACCATTTGAGAATATTTATAATCTTGGATTGTTTTGATGAACTTGATATTTCAAACTAATTGAAATTAATTCATATTTATTTGCTTCATCCGCTCAATTAATGTTCAATTATATGGGTGTTATTTAAGATCTGAAATCAATTTAAATTTCCAACAAAAAAAGTTAATTTGCAGTAATTTAGGAAAATTAAAAATTGTAAACGGGTACCCGTTTGGCGCTTAACGGGTACCCGCGGGTATCCAAACCCGTTTAAGGCCCGTAAACGGGTACCCGTTTGATGCTTAACGGGTACGGATACAGGTCGACTACCCGCGGGTAGTGTTGCGGGTTCGGGTACGGGTTCGGATACCCGCCCCGTTGCCATCCCTACTTCAACCCTTTTGGTTGACCATTTCTGCTTGGATATTCCAGAAGACGGAGCCCCTATACCCTTCCATGAAGGCTCGATCTGATATTATCTCAACCTTAGTGCAGATTTATCTTTTCAAAACTCATTTCAATATCCTAAGTCTTCTCAAAAGATTCTCTTTGGATTATAAAAGTGTTATTACTTTGATTAGTTTCATTAAAGTTTTATTCTCAAAACTTTGAAGTCTCTTCTTCTTTTTCTAGAATCTATCGTTTTCAAAAGATCCCCTTCCCTCTAAGGTAATCTTTCCAATAAAGTCTCGATCCATAACACCAGCAGTAGTTCAGACCACCCGTCAGATCCTACTTGCTAACACTCATAAGCACTATTTGTTTATAGTCGATAGAATAATCAATTCTAAGCATAATTAAACAATTATGGAAACAAATATACATGCATGCTCAATAGCATGCTTCAACAATATCAACAATCCAATCAAGCATGCTCATTATCAAATCTTATAATCACAAACAATCACAGACAAGTCGGTGTTTAGCATATACTCCCTCCGTTCCTTTTTAAGTGTCATTTTAGAACAATTTTTTTGTTCATATTTAACTGTCGTTTTGATGTTTTAGGTTCCATTTTGTCAAATATACCCTTACTTTTTCAATAACTCCACTTCACATTTTCCATAAAAAATTTCTTTCTTAATAACTATGAAGACCTTTATGATTGGATGAGAGTGGTAGGTGGTTTAATGATATGAGAGAGTGGAAAAATCACTAACAATTCACTATCTTGGTTGGAGAGATTTGTGACTTTATGATTGGGATGTGAGAGGGTAGAATGGAAAAAACAAGGCTAAAAAGCATTTTTGGCCCCTAGTGTTTCAAGTTTGTGCAAATTCTGCCCCTATCTATTTTTGTCGATGTTTCTACCCCTCATGTTTTCAAACAGTGCACTGTCTACCCCTCCGTCAGGGGTAGACGATGCACTGTTTGAAAACATAAGAGGTAGACGATGCACTGTTTGAAAACATGAGGGGTAGAAACATCGACAAAAATAGAGTAGGGGCAGAATTTGCACAAACTTGAAACATCAGGGGCCAAAAGTGCTTTTTAGCCAAAAAACAACTATAATAATCAACTATCTTGGTTGGAGAGCTTTATGCTAAAACGACACTTAAAAAGGAACGGAGAGAGTAGCTAGTAATGGTAAAGTCTCCATTACCTTAGGCTATCTCCTTCCAATGCTGCAACTCCGATCCGATCACATCTTTGTTTTATGTGTCGGCTTGTTTCCTTCCATTCAGTAGCTCTAATGTAAAGTGCATCCATTTTCGTACCATGCACAAGTACACTTAACGCAATCACTAACTGAGTTGTGCTAACTCAAAGTCTAAAGCAACAACTTCAGACAACTGACTCGATTAACTTCGCAAACAAAAGTTAAAACTCATTCTCCTTAATGGCTATAAACCATTCAGATCAATCTCAGAAGTCAAGAAATGTCAGCACACTGACGACGACAACAACAACAACAACAACAACAACAATAATGTCCAACGCTTCAACAAGCTTTTCACTTAGTTAATCGACTTTTAAACCAAAACACATAATTCTGCTAAAATAGAAAAGTGACATGACGAACACTTACTCCTCTCGTTTTCCTTAGAGTGCTCAGTGTCTAGTAGGATACTCATTGAGGCATTTTCGCAATAATACACACACAAAATTCCTTACTAAAGCAATTAACACATCATCTCAAAATGACGTGTTTCCTTTTCTCTTCCACAAGCATCTCTCAATTCCATCCACAAGGTTACAACTCTAAACTCTTCTAAGATATCTTTCACTGCTCTCATTCTCCTCAGGACTTACTCATCAAATCACTTACAACAACGTAATGCCTTGAATACCACTGTTACAATCTAATCCTCAAGCCAATAATTCCTTCTCGTCTTCCGATTTTACAAACCTATCCTCAAACAAAAGTGAACTGACATGGCACATCTCGATTCTCGTGCATCCTTTTATCAAGTAATACAACCACACAATTCTAATTCCACAAACCTACATCTCATAGATCATATTCACTAATCGTCATTGAATAAGATCTATCCAAAATCATTGTTTGATCATCACTTATTCATCTATAGTCTAACTAGGTAATAACTCATCAAGTCTAGATCTATTGTATAAAAGTCACGCAAACACATCAATCTGTGGTTTCACACCATTGAAAAGAACACATAAGATTCTCTAACATCGAATATCTTGACTTAGTCTATCCTTACTCGAAGTAATCGTGTGAACCAACCAACTAAGGACCTCACAACTATATGCTCATTCCATAATCATCAACTTCTGAACCCATGTATACTTGGAACACTAAACGATAACTCTGTGATTCTTTTAAGTCCATCAACAAAGATTCAACACTAAGGCTTCAACTCTAACGAAAGACATTCAAATATTTACTTTCCATATTCAACCTTTGAGAAAATTGAGTTATGGTTTCCGATTAATCATTTATCAAGTACTTATAACTAAACCTTAAACTTCTCAGAGCTCAAGATTCAACCACAAAACACACTTTCAACATCAAGGCTTCAATCATAACTTAATCAACCGAACTAAAACCTTTTGATGGTTCAAAAGAGAATTTCCTACTCCAAGGAATCAAAATATCATTTCAAAACTCAAGGTTTTCTCATCTCTTGCCCAAACCAGCCTTTGCGCTCAAAAGGGCAGATTTTTTGTTAAAACGTTCATAAATTGTACAGTAACTTGAAATTTTTTAAATACATCAAATACACTCAGAAAAATATAATATTTTTATCATAGAATAATCTACATGTTTTGTAAATCCCTGTAAATTTTCAAGTCAAAATTAAAAGTAGAAAATTCATGAAAAATCAAACACTAAAAGCAGTTCGTGACAAACAGGATAGCTTAAACTTCGTTTTTCACAAAAACAAAGAAAGGTTATCATTTCTCTTTCAAAATCTTGCTTGCCCAAGGCAAAAAAAATAATTAAAGGTCAAAGGCTTACAAAATTCAAGTTTCGAAAACTTGTCGGCAAAAGGTTGCTGGAGAAAATGGTGGTCTGCGATGGTTGACGACAGAACTTTCGCCGGAGACACAAAGGGATAGGTTGCTCTCCATCCTTTCACAGCCCACAGCTTAATGGCGCTACCTGTTTCCCAAAAAACTCAATGTTTTTTCAGAAAGTCCAATCATAGGACAGCGACGCTCGCTAGGAAGGTTGTCCAAAACTGAAATTGATTTAGGGCGTTTTCCCCCTCGCAACAAGGATCATCATGGTATAGTCAGTTTTCCCATTGGTTGCCGAAGTTGACCGGAAAACACCACTGAATGTGGCGGCGGCGAAGAACGGTGATCCGACTCCTATGTTTTGTTGTGGATGTCAAAAGGGTTCTAACGGTGTTGAGATCGTTCTAAACAGAGGCCCGAAGGCGTCGGAAATGAAGAAAGAAGTTGGCGACGTCGTTTTCACTTCGTTCTTGCTATGTTTTTGTTCATGAGTGGTCGTGGTGGCTTTTAGCGGTGGTGCTGGGTCGTCGTTCTTCACCTCCATGGGTGGTGGTGAAGCTTTGTTGAGAGAGAAGAAGCTTGCATGGTGATGGTGGTGGCTGCCATGCTTGTTTCTTGGTGGCGGTTCTTGCATGGATACACAAGGTGTTGATTTCACGTGGAAGGAAGATGGTGGCATGGTGATGGTGGACTTGTTAGTGGCTCTCATGGGAGAAGAAGGTGGTGATGGTTGCTACCAAAGGAAAGAGAAGAAGTAAACATGAGTTCAGTTGGATCGAGGAGGGTGTTTTTTGTGTGGGAACAATAGTTGTGTGCATTACTGTTACATAAAATTCAATCTGTCCAACTGAAGATTGGTGAAAAGGATACTTGGAAGTGGCTTCCGGGGGACGATGGAATGTTCACAGTGCATTCTGCATATAATGCGAAATGTATTCTAGATCACTCTGCAGACGGAGATATTTCTCATATTTTATGAAAGATTCCAATCCCATCAAATGTGTTATCTTTCACGTGGAAGTGTTTTATCTTGATAGAATCCCATCTTGTGAGAATTTGAGGAAGCAGAATATCATCCCAGTGGGTTAAGAGAGATGTTGTGCCATGTGCCAGAAGGTATACGAAAGTACCAATCATTTGTTATTAACTTGTGTGCATGTGTGCGGTGTGTGGATGAGATGTTATAGGTGGCTGGGGATTCAAACGGTATTGCTCCAGTACTGCAAACTGCACTTTAGGCAGCATATTTGTGAGGGGAAGCGAATGTTCCTGAATAACACCCTAGGGTCTAACCAATGAACTATGATTCATGTAGTCAAGTGAACATGGATTGTACATTATAAGCTCCCCATTATATAGTTGGAGAACTCACAACACTAGTGATATACACATTGAACCTGGATGGTGTTCTAAGTTGACTAAGTTACATGAATGAGAGAAAGAATCAAGAGGAATAATAACTGATTTATTTGACTAGTCTTAGGGACCAAGGGGGATGAATCTGAATCCATGACGGTACACATCCTTCCAAGGCTTGTCGCTAGGGACTATGCACAAAAGCCTTTAGAAATGTGCTCGTGCTGCTTTAAGTCGGTCCTTGGTTTTTTCAAGGTCTTTGACTTCTTGGACTTGTGCTCTTTGGTTGCTGAAAAATTTGGTGTCTTCATACTGCAAAGACAACTATTTTGTTAACTGAAATGCATAAGAACTATGTACCTTTTGGTTTTAATTCATTACGCGCAAGGCCAGCAGGAACAAGTCATCGGGCGAAATAAAATGTCGCAAGGCTAGGCCAGCGTGGAATAAATCATTTAGTGAAATTGGCGCGTGGTGTTCCTGAGCAAATGCGGAATGACCCATCGTGGGGCCTTGCTGTGCGGGAAAAAAGTCATCACGCGACGCGATGCCAACACAGAAGAAAAGTCCTCGCGCGGCGCGATGCTAGGGAGAAAAGTCTTGAGTAATCTTCCATTCCAGGGATGCATAAAATGTGATATTTTATTAGTTGTCAATGTAAAGCACTGATGGTGTATTAATATTAATCTCTAATATAATTTAAGTAATGTTAAATTTAGAAACATAATAAGGAAATAAAAAATTTATTTGAATGATTTTTCGATAGTTAAAATGATAGAAGAATAATTACACTTATTTTGAAAAAAAGAAAGAATAATAATGCAAATCCCACATCAGCACCTTATGTGTCATGACAAGTCACTACATTTCTCCCGTGCTGGCATCGTGTCGGGGTGATGATTTTTCTCTCGTGCTGGCATCGCGCCGCGCGATGACTTTTCTCCCGTGCTAAGAAACATATAGGCTGGAGATAGGAAAGTGAACGGATCAATCCGCGAAATGGAAATTTGGCCAATAAAAAAGATCTATTTTTATGTACGTTAGAAATCAATTACTTTAAAATAATAAAATAAAAATTTGAAAAATATGTCTTCTTCTCCCAACCGTTTCCTATATTGTGTCTTCCAAATCTTCTCTATTGTCGTGTTTGACAAACTTTGACGACACTCCTTCTACATGAGCCATTGATGGTGGTGGTGGTGATTGTAGTGGTGGTAGTGGAGGGTGGTTGTGGCGGCGGTAGTGACAACGATGACAATAATGGTGGAGACAGTGGGGTGGAAGTGTAGGGTGGTGGAGGCGGTTGCATAGAAGGAGGGTAGTGGTGATGGTAATGTTGCATGTTATTGAAATTAAAAACCATATTTACAAACCTATGTTTGTGGTTTTAGAAAATAAACTGAAACTATTTTAAAATTGAATAAATATCATTTCAATTTTATTTTCACCGAACATGTTTTGCTCTTAAATTGAGCAGTGTTATAGAACATGACGCTCTTAGGAATGATCAATACGTTGTCGTGAGGGTCGTGTCTAAAATATATTTTATCGTATTATCCTTTTAAATTTACATTTGAAAATTGAAAAACTTGTACTAACGAACTCATACTTCATTAAAAGAACAAACGTGACTCCGTTAAGATGAAACCAGTCGAGTAGTAACATAAAGTCATAAACTATATATGCTAGAAATCACAAAATAATATAATGACTAGATTTGCATATTGAAGGTTCAAAGGATAATCTAGCTACTGGTGATAATTGACTTTAAATAACCATAATTGAAATTACATGGAAATTTCTACTACATAAGGATAACTTAACTATGATAAAGAAGCAAGTTGCGCGCACACTTGTTACTTCCCTGACTTGAATATCTGATTGAAGATGATGACTGAAGAAAAGATCATCCCACATCACATTATGTCATCTACTCTTGCAGGCAACCTCTTGAAGAAGTTTAATGGCAATGAGGGAAGTTTCTGGCGGAATCGGGGATGCCTTAGCACATAGAATCCACTAAGAAGGGACACAGCTTGGAATGGAGTGACATACAGAACAAAAGCAGCAATGGAACAGAATGTGACAAATAGAGTGGTAGCTCTAGGGTCTCTCCAACTTAGCAAATTGTGGAACCTTTCTCCTTGAGTGGCCAAGTCACCAAGAAAAATCTGGACCCTCCCTGAAACGCTTCTTAAACGATCATACCTCCTCTTAACAACTTGTGGTGATCTTGAAGTTGGGAATGTATCAAACTCTTCTTCTAATTCATCAAGAGTGACACCAGCAAGAGATAGTGGAGTGTTCATATGAGGAGGGTGTCTTGGCCTCCACCTGTAGTTCCTAACTCCAATCCAAACAAGGTACATGCAAATTGTGGGAGGAATGAACCCTGGATGAAGAACCAGTATAATGAAAACGATGTGGATAAGAATGGTTTTGAGAGGGCTTTTCCAATTGCAGATATTATCAAGCCACCTTCCAATGGTTGTCAACCCACCAAGAACTTCAACTATTCTGAAGTAATTAGCTTTGGTCCTTCTCATGCCCCACATGTGTGAATCCACATCCAGCATGTATTTTACCACCTCTTCCCTCAGTGGCGGCTCAGCCCGGCTCAACCTCATTGACACAATCTGCATAGCCTGATACCTCAACCAATGTTTCTGAATTTCAGATAGAGGATGAATGTGGTGCATTTTTGGCAACAATGGTTGTGAATACATTGACAGCATGTTCACCACAGATAAACTTGTGAACCTCACAGCTAATTGCACTTCTCCCATTTTCTTCAAACCTGAATATTGTAGCACTAAGAGAGGATAAGAGTGTGTGTACACCTTGCCAGCTTCAAGTGTAGACAGCCTAATTCTCACCTTCCCTATTATTGAATCTCTTGATCCACCTTGTAAATGAGCATTATCAAAGACCCCTATTGTGATAACAGTGCATGGATCGTAAACATCCCATGTGTATTGCTCATTCCACTTTGGAGAAAGACTATCCACAATTGTCCTTGTGTGGATCCACTTGTTCCCATATTTAGCTACACAATATGCATCTGTGGTTCCTTGACCATTTCTTCTCTTCATTGGCATTAGCTTCTGTGCACTGATAATCCCCACTTCAAGAATCCCAATCTTTGGACTCCACAGCTGTTTTGCAGCTGGTCTATGATCACTGCTGCAATGAGCTGATTCATCAAGCACATGGTAGCCACCTTCAAAGCAAACCCTCAAATGTATCTTACTTGAGAATCTAGTAGTAATTTCCCCTTCAAAAGCCTCATGCTTTTCAAGATTAAACCACCTTGTGCTCACAGGCTTGTCATCCAACCTCTTTTGCACATTCTGCAAAGGAATCACACACCGTCCCACAATCTCACCCTCACTTTCTGGTCCAACCCAATCTTGTACAGTCAGATACAAAGGCTCCTCAAATGGCTCAGAAGAAACAAACATCAAATCCTCATTCCAAAAAGGATTCATGGTTTTTCTTTGAGATATTCTGGTTTTTAAAGACTGGTTTCCCAGGTCAACCTTCACAAAAAGTTCTGGGTACCTGGTTATGTTCTTTGGTACCAAATCTTGAGCCTCAATCACATTGACCCTGAGATACCAAAGGGAAGGTGAGAGGTAGACCTTTGATCTTATGTTTGCAGCAGCTTTAGGACCAAGTCCAACCATGGCTGCATCAGAATGCCATGCTTGAGGAAAAGCTTCATCTGCTTGAGTTCCCATCCAAATTGCCAGCATTATTTCTCCATTGACTCTGTGACCTCTCTGATTTTTCATCATGTACCACTGTGGAGCCAAGGGGCTATCGTGTTTTGGTATTTCATTCAGGTCCAACACTACTTTCCCTACCATGTCATCATAATCAACAACAGCATCATGATCTTTGACAGCAAGCTCCAGAACTGAAGCTTGAATACTATCTTTGGAGAAAGCAAAAATTTGATTCCATTGAGGATTGGACTCATTCTGAAACCACTTGGTAGAGCCCTTGTAGTTTCCAAGCTTGACTTCAACATAGGGATCAATAGTACAAACATCATCATACACAGATAAATTCTTGGCTTTGACCACATGAACATAGAGGTATTGCATGTGCTCAACAAGGTCATAGGTGCAAGAAAGCTTGTCCCTTGTGATTTCCCCTGCCCTTGTCCCAATTTTGGGGAAGGTTTCCTTGAGAGAAAAATCTAAAGGTTGTTGTAGTTTCTGCATTTTCCACCCCTAGATCACAGAACAATAGAGCGAGAAGACTCACCAATTAACCTGCAATAATTTGAACTTTTGTAAGGAAACTAAGTACTTCAAATGAAGAGAGTAAGGAAGAGTGAAGGAAGTGCATGAGATAACCATTCGATTTAATAAAAAAAGGGTTACTAATTTATGATCCAAATAAACAAATGACACAAGGAAAAATCAAAACTTTGAAACGATTTGCAGATTTTGGCTAACCTTTTTTGTTGATACTTTTAAATGTCAAAGATAATAATGGGGTATAAGAAAAGAGAAAAAAGATGGAGAGTTCATGGAGCATGTTTTGTGTATGACACTCGTGATTCTTCAACTATAACATAGCCATTAAAACAAATACTTCAGAATGCATCAGCAAAACTTGGTGTTCTTTGATGTTCATGATGATCATGCACACACAACAGAAATGATTAAGCACTAACCTCAAGCGTTACTGCTTCGCTTCTTAGTGAGGGTATCTCGGTGAGATCAAAATGCTTTGAAGACAAAAAAAGAGAGCAAGGAACTACGTGGTGAACCTATGAAATTATCCGGAAGCAGAAAAAGTGTGTTATCTGTGGAACACTTGATTCTCTGTAATGCTCACACATGAAAGAGACACGTTATATCAGCATCAAGCTTATGTAGCTCACTGTCTTGACCCAAAGTTTGTTTTATGATTTTGTGCTTCACGGTATTATGTATATAGCTTTGTTTTAAATAATGCTAGGTGATTTATGTGCCATAGTTAAAGCTTATGATAAATTATTAATAAAAAAAAGCTTATGGTAAATTTATACGAAAATAATGCTAAATATTTCAGTCTCTTTCTTTTACGGTTTTAAATTGCAATTGCGATCGCGGTTACTGCTGTGTCGCAAAATTGCGGCCACAATTGCAGTTTTGATGCAGTGAATAACTCTTTCTATTAGTCTTTTGTAATTGGTAACGTAGTAGTCTCTGTCCTACCCCTGTAGGCTATAATTTCTCTCTGTTATGTTGCTGTTTAAGGTATGGTCAACTGTTTTGGTAAAATGACATACAATTGAGATGAATAAACAATTTGCATGATTTCTTAAGCAGTGATATTGATATTGTGCTTGCAATCTTTTAAGCCCTTTTTTAGTACGTTTCCACTAGTTTGTTTTTAATCATAATCAATTTTGATGCCAAAAAAACTCTAATAGTTACTCTATGAACTAAGTGTGGTCCAATTTAAGTTTAACTGTTAGTGAAATGGTACATGTTAGCGTGTTTTCTTTTTTTCTTCAACAATTGCAATAATAATAGAACTACAGAAGTGTGATCAAGTAACTAAAAGGGGAAACCTGAAAAGAATAATAGAGCAATTTACACAAGTAACTGACATCGTTGGCTGTAACAATCATGTGCCGAAGGGATTGAATATCATTGTTTTTGACTGATGAGAGATTAATTCTAGCATCGGGGGTGATGGTAAGGACTCAGGAGAAGAAGAATATATAGTTCGATAGGTTCATTAAACTTTTTTATTTTATAAGGGTTGTTTAAATCACCAAGATAAATTCAACACTACATTTGTTTTGTACACAAAACTCTAGTTTTTTTTTTTTTTTTGACAAACTCTAGTTTATAATTAGAGTTTAAAATCTTAAATTGAGTAATTTCTAATAAATTTATATTAGAAAATTATTATTTTTATTATTTTTATATTAAAGTTATTTTATTTGAATTTTGTGCATGGAATAGAGTATCTCCCTATGAGAATTAGCCTCACAAGATTATGAATCTCTAGGGCTTGAACAACATTACGTCTCGTGGAAAATATTTTCTCACAATTCTGACTTGGGTGTGGTGAAATCGAACTCTCAACTTAGGGGTTCAAACAATCACTTTTTACCGCTGCGATCGGCACACATTGGGTAAATGATTTTAGATTAAAAAAGATTATTATTGTATTTTAAAATAGAATTTCATTCATTTGAAAAAAAAAAAGTTGATACAACAACAATAATAAATAAACTATATTAAATTAATAATTAAACTATATCATAATACTAAAATGTACACAATTATAAATCAATTAAACTATGATATTTTCAGCTTACAAATTCACCAACTCACTGCAAGCTAGCCTACATTGAGTCAAATGCCTATTGAAAAAAAAAGTCGATCGAGCTAAAATCTTTATTTTCAAAAAAGGAAAATATTTTCACTCCGTCATCCAGGTCGACTTGACCTTTCTAAGTTCCTCCTGCTACCTTCTGCCATGGTTTTTGCAAGGTTTGTAAATTCCAAATTGTGAAACTTGCAATACTTTACTTAAAACAAGTGAAGTGTTTCAGTACTTTGCTATCGTACTCCATCACGGTTGCCTCCATTGCAGTGTCTCTTCATCTCCATACAAAAAATAATTATATTTCTAAAAATTTGTACAAAGATTCCTTGATGCAAGTTGATTTGTAGTGTGTTACGGCTGTAAGAAAGTAATTACTCATAGCATTGTTATTTTAAATTCTGTGAAATGCAAATTTCTTCAAAACCCATGCAACCACATGTGATGTTAATATGCAATATGATGTTATTAGTATGGACTATGGATACACATACATAGTACTATCCGGTACCATGTGCAACATGGGTTCATTTTTTTCTAAAATTCTTTTCACTAAAGTCAAATTGTCTCTATCACAAATGGAATCATTTATAAAAAATCCATTTAACAAAATATTTCATAAAAAATCCGAACTCCAAACCATTTTTCAGTTTCTCCCATTGTAACTAAGGATATAATAAATTTCAAAAATAAAACTAAGGATATAATAGAGTTAGCTAGAATTGGACCCTCAAACCAAACTAAATTCTTCAAAAAATAATATTCCTCTTTATTTCAAAAATCAAATATTTTTTTTATAACCTGAGGGCCAAAGGCCCAAAAAGAACAACTACAAACGAATCAACCTGGGAAAGAAGACCCTTGACCAAAAGAATAAAGACATGAAGACCAAATGACATATCATGTGATAACCCCGCTAGACAATCCGCAACTTGATTAGCTTTACGAGGAGCATGCATGCAAATTACTCTCCAATCTTTGGCAACCCAGTTCTGGATACAAGTAACCGTTGATTCTTTTTTATGAACGAAAAATTTGGATATGCCTTAAAAAAATGCACAAGTACAATAAATATTAACTTTTTTTTTGATAATTAATATTAACTTTTTTTTTGTTACAAAGGAAGAAGAAATGTTCACTATTTAGTAGTCTATAGATTAAAGAATAAAATGAGAAATTCATAAAATAATCTCAACAAAATAATTGGATTGATTTTTGGTGATATAGGTGGTGGTATTCAAGGCAGTAAATATTTGCCTTCCACGTTAGGTGCAACTAAACCCATACTAAGACTTACAACCAGAGAAAGTGAATCCCTTCCCATGTGTGCATAAACATGATGAGTCAAAAGTAGAATTTACATTACAAACAAGAGGAATCAATAAATGCATACAAATACTTAGAACTTCATCCAATCACATTGCTCCGAGTAATTCTTTAAACAACAGCTTATTCATCTATTATTGCCATACTCATGCCTACATGGACCAATACAAAGTAAATATTGCACAGATATTGAATTATTTGGCCAATGGAAAAAGTTCCATGATTACCTCAGAAATTTTTCACATGAACTAGCTCACCCTGCCTTGCTCCAGATTCAAGCATTGCCTCTAAAACAGCAACATCTCTCGCACCCTCCACAAAAGAGAGGCGTTGCTCAGCCACAAAGTTATTGCCCTTCTGCAAAAAGGAAGTAAATTAGACAGCTCCCTGCACTAATTTGTTATTATTATTATTATATGGGTACATTATGATTGATGGACAAAGATAAATTACAGGAATTTGTAATGCAACTCAAATATGAGAAGGTGGAAGCTTTTTGTAAGAAGCTAAATTACCTCAGGGTTGCTTTCAGATACATCATTAAGAAAAGCTTTTAATTCTTCAGTTACACCACTGAATGGGAAAAAGGAGCTTTTGCATTGTCCATCAGCACCATACGATGAAACCTATAGCATCAAGGTAAGAAAATAATGAAGATAACTGACAGTGCTTTGGTTAAAATAATTGCAACTTGAATGGATATTAAAGGAAAAGTTTAGATCCTCCTGAAGATTTCAGTTATGAAAAATTGTAACTGATACAAGAGTATTACCAGGTAACCATGTTGTCCTTGAAATCCACGCTCAATTTGTAGTGTTCCATTCAAGCCAACAACTCGCCACAAGATCTATAATGTGTGAGATGACATGAGTAAAGACTTACAAAAATAAATGCATGAATAACGAGCATGTCAACGCATGTGTTACATCATACATGTGTGTGTTTTTGTAAGATGAATGATCATTTACCACATGCCTTGGGTGATCTGGAGGAGACAACCATTACAAATACTCCTGAACATCCATTCTCCAAATGACTAAGTCAAAACATTCCAAAATTAATTTAACATTTCCAGTCTGAGTGTTGAGAAGTTAACTCCATGAAATAGAGACTTACAAGACCGATGATATGTTATCGGGCGGTGGTAAGGTCAAATCAACATGAGATGTCATAGCTGAAACCGAAACTATCTCACACCCAACAAGCTGCCAAAAGAGAGAACAAGAACAAGACCATCATTATCGGACAGGCAATTGCTTTTCAATACTCAAGTTTATTTTGGAAAAAAACATTAAATTTGGGTAGAGTGGTTCATAATTCAAGATTCCGATGCCAAAGCAAATTGATTAGATCAATAACCAGAGGAGCCTATCTATATCATAAATTGCATTACTAAAACCAGAAGGTCGTCAGTTAATAAACAAAATAGCCCGTGAATTATTCAGAAAAAATATTAAAGATTACCATTCTTAAGCCTGCAATGAAATGCACACCCATATCAAGAATGAAGCCTCCCTGCCAGAAAGTAAAACAAAATATCATATTTTCACATAAGGAACAAAAAAGAAGTTCAGAAAGATACATCAGGAACAAAATTATATGCTAAAAACATGAGAAGTTATTAGAATTTTGCAGAATTTATAATAGTAAATAGTCAAGCTAGTATAGCCTCATGAAAGGACATAAAGTAAGCTGAAATGAATCTTAACAAGTATAGGTTAGAATTTCTTACTTCTTGGTGTTCCATGAACCATGTCGTGCCCTATGGAGATTCATAGTTGAGATATAAAAAACCAACCTAATTCATCACTCTCCTAAAGTTTGTGATTTTAAGATATATATTCTGCAATTATTATATTACATACTACATACTAGAGTTCTTTTAAAACCTTTCATAACTCCGCAATTATCTAGTTTTCTACGCTACATATCTGCTTTCTTTTAAAAGGAAATTTAAAACCTCTGGTGGTTTTCTGATGCAACGGGCTAGCGTTGTTAGTCTTTTGGACTTATTCAGGTACTCTACATTGTTTTCCCTGTACGTGTGTTAACTGTTGAGTATGCCTTCTACTCAAGCCTTATTTTAGTTTCAATAAAATCATTTTGCTTGTAAGAAAACAGAGTTCTTCTTTCTGTTTTAGCCCAAAATAGTTGTTAACTAAGTGATCCAAAGCAAAAGTTCAAAAAACCTCTCCTGAATTTAAACAGATGCAGAATGTGCAACTTAATTACAAAGCACCTACAGTGAAATTGCGCCTCCATGAGCTTGAAAAGTAGGGGTTTGAACTGTTCATTGACCCTTCGATAATAACTTGGACACTCATCATCTTCCCAATGTCAGCAATAAGTTTCTTGCACTGCCAAAAAAGTTATGTGACTGAAAAGCCAGATAGAAAGGTTGAGTTCTCAAATAGAAACAACTACCTCTACTAAGGCAGGCTCAAATCGATAATTTTCAGCCACAGACCAAACTAATTGACGAGGAGCATCAGCACAAATAGATTTGTAGTTAGATAATGCAGTTTCCAGCTCACTTATACCTGCAGTATCAGATTGATATATATAATGCTAAGAGTTCAAAATTTGAGGGAAGCAAATCAAAATACTGTTTATACAAAACATGACAATAATATGATCAACAAAATTAAATAAAACCAACATGACAGGGTAACTGGAAATTCCCATCCATTAGAGAGGGAGAGAAAGTATTTGGATCACCTAACGTGGAAGTTATCAATCGGATAGAGGGAGCAGTGTTTTTCCAAGTCATTAATTATCTAAAGTATCACTGGGCTCAATCAGACTTTCGTTATACAAATGGGATGAGATGATCAACAACATTCCCTAGTGAAATTTTATGTTCCAGCTTGTGCGCAAGTTGTATTTGACTCATGATTGTTACAAGCAGGTATGGCTATCAGGCTATCATATCAAGTAAGCAGCTATATTACTCTCTTTCTTTCTTGTTCATCTCTACTTTTTCTTTCTTATCTTACTTTTTTTTATGCAGCCCCAGCCAAACTGCTGCAAGACTTAAACATAGTAGAAGAGACAATTCCTTGCATTCTTAGTGATTACTAATAACACCTAAGTAAACGAGTGGTATCTTTCTTGAGATGCATTTTGAATTCAATCAAGTGAGTTTCCATAGATAATTGGTACAATTAGCATAAGAAGTCTGGAGGTCCTCAAGAGTGCCTATACCCTAAATGCACCATAGTTTCAGTTTGATATTACTTCACTCCAGAATTTTTAAAACACATCTGTCCTCCAAACTCTCCATTAGTACCTTACAAGAATATTAGAAGATAAGGAGGAGAGACATCCTAAATTAAGTAGGCACTATGAATATGTGATCATGTTACGAAGGAACTAGGGTCTATAGTTTCCCTAGAGTCATGTGAAAGCAAGACAATGGTCTTATGACTTAGTCCATAGATCTAAATTGATTTACATATCACACACTACAAAGAAAAGAAATAAAAAAAAAAAATAACAAAAGCAATAGTACTAATAACAATAGTAAATAGGATCTAGAGCAAGGGCCATCTAAAAGCAATAACAAAATACCACTTACAAGATGCCGCAGGTTTCTCTTCACATCCACAAAATCAGCCACCCAAGACATACAAAAAATCCAAGCAAACATAAAATTTAGTCAATGGCACAAATGATTGATAATAAACATAAATTATGAGCAAATATCAGTCTACTAGGACAACATGTAAGATAAGTGCCTCCTTGACTGAACTAAGAGTGCATTTGAATAAACAACTTATTTAAGTGCGCGTGTGGCAATAAGCACTTATCGCATAAACTAATTTAAGAAATTTACTGAAATAAGCTAAAAATAGGTTACTGTCAAGCATAAGCTCTTATTCATAAGCTAATTTCCTCAGCAGCTGTCATAAAACCAATTATCCCAAAAGATTCAGCTGGTGGGTAAGGCTCACATTAATGATTATATTATATTCTAACAACAATTTATGAAAACAAGCTCAAAACAGCTTATAGATATGTCATAAGATATTAACATAAGCTCATACAAACACGTATGTTATCAGATAAGCTTAAATAAGCTGAGCCTAAACACACTTCATTAAAAAAAATCTGCAAAACCAACTACCGAAACACAATATAAATTTAACAATGATCACCTTGAAGGACATGTTTACCAGCTTTTAGCATCCTCAGTGAGATTTCAACCTGCAACAATTGATTGTTTGTAAAAAAATTGCATAAACTTGTGACTTGTGAGTGAATGTAACAATGTTGATAAAACAAGTAACTGAGAGAGAGAGAGAGAGAGAGACCTGATTTTGCCCAGCCAAAACGACAGCGACTGCAGTAATGGATCCGTCGTGGATGATGTCGTCGAGGCCGTCATCTTCCCACTTACACTCCACTCCGGCGAAGTTCCGATGAGCTATTTCCACCGCAGATCTTGCTGATTCCTGCGAGAAGAAGAAGAAGAAGAAGGAGAAGAAGAAGATTGATTTCTCGTGAGAAATTGAGAAAGAGAAGTTGCAGGAGGTACCTGAGTGCGGCTCCAAATGGCTTTGAGGATGAAGAGATGAGAGATCTCGGAGAGTCTTGGAAGGTACTGGCTCTTCACGAATGTACCTGCTCCCAGAATCGCAATCTCAGGACGCTTCGTTTCCATTTTCTTACACTCTTAACCGGAGAACAGAGAGAAAGTGAAGAAGGAGAAAGAGCAACAAGGTTTTTTTTATTGGACCCGGTTCAAGCTATTTAAATTTAAATATATAATGCATTATATTAATATTTATTATTTTGGCCCCATATTATCATGAATAGGTATATTTTTCATTATTCACTTAAGTCTCCATGGTAAATGAAAGTAAACACATAATTTTCCCCATGGTAAATGAAAGTAAACACATTTACTTCATTAGGTTGGGTATGAAATTTGTGCTCCATTGGTTTCTCCGACAGAAGCTTTCCTTCTTCTCCCATCTCGTCCCATGTCGTCGTCCACCCATGTGTTTCCTTCTTCTCCTATTGTACCTTCCTCCTTCTTCTCCCTTCACTTGTTGCTTGATTTGTTCGGGTCAAACCCTTTTTGTTCAATGTCATTGGAAACTTCTAAATACTGCCAATACTAGTGGCAAATTGCCAATACTAGTGGCAAATTGCCAATACTAGTGGCAGGTTCTATCATTTTTCTACTTTTGTCTATGAATCCACTAACAAGTGCGGATCTTACAAGCTTTGCTGGGTATTTTTATATTTTGGTGCCTTTCAATGTCACCGTTTAGGGATCTCGCGTTTGGTGAGGGGTTCGCGTTTTTCCATGAATTAGGGATCTGCTTTTGGCATTTTGAGTTATCGGGTCCTATGCGTTTTGGATCTGCCTTTGGCGTTTTGAGTTATGAGGTCCTGGGTGTTTTGGATCTGGCTTTAGGATCATGAGAACAGAGTGTATTTGCTATTATTTAGATGGGTTCTTCTGCAGTCATTCTGGAATAGTACCTTGATCTACAACAAGTTTTCAAGTTGCGAAGGTCGACTTGTGCTCATCGAACAAGCACGATTATTCAACCCAGATCATAGACAAGCTCCATTGTTAATGTAAGACCTGGATTTACAGAACTAGTTATTTTTCCGACTCACGCGTAGGATCAGTGTAAGCGTGACAGGAGTTTGCTGTTTGGGAAAGTTCAATGAAGAAGAAAGTTCAGGAATTGCTTGAGGATAGTACCATAGTCGTTTTAGGAGTTAGTACGAGTCGTCTGCACACCTGCCTTATGGCGAGAGTGTCCAGAATAGGCTAATTCCGCTCTTAAAACAATGTCTAAGCGAAATTTCAAATCCTTGGAAAAATAAGAAGTTCTCTTTATTTTTCCTTCGACCAGTGTTTCATTTCGGAACCCTGGACTGTACGCACGATAGGATTCACTTCTCGGAAGTCCGACGACGCTAATTTCTTTGCTTCAAAAACCCTAAATTCAATCACTGAATGAGGACTTTTTCTATTCGGAGCTTTTAACGAAGTTTCCATCTGCGTAGCCAGATTTCTTTCGGCGTTTCCAATCTTTCTTCAGAACGAAGTTTTGTCGTCTGACCTTCACAGCAAAAAGTAGTTTTTCGGGGCAATTTAACTTACACCGCTTTTGGATCGTTTTTCCCTAATTCTAGAGATTTGTTTTGAGTTCTGGAATTATGTCGCCAGAATCTCGCTTAGAATTCACCGATGAACATGCTGCAAAAATCGAAATCGCGAAATTTTCATTTTCCCGCGATTTCACTTTCCTATAAATAGTAAAAAAAAATCAAAAATATCTCTCATTTCTTCCAAAGAGGCCGCGGGTTGAGGAGAGAAAAGAGGAGAGGAGAATTTCGCCGAAACTCGACCGATCTTCGAGCTGTTTGTCCCTACTTCAAGGTATCGAGGTAACTAGCTTGATTCTTACATCTGATCGTTCTTTTTACTGCGTTTCTTTAGCTATTTCTGTGCTCAAAGTTTCGAGCTTTTCGTAAAACTGTCCGTTTTTCCTGATTTTTCTGTTGGGATATCTTCTATACTTTCCCAACATCCTAGAACACTCGCCGTTGTTCGCCGATTTCGATCGAGTTGTCAGAGATCTGAAAAACTGTGTAAAAACCCTTTTTGCGCACTTATTGAAACTTTAATGTCGAAAAGTCGCAATCCGACTTAGTGCCTTTAGGATTAGTTGCTACAAATGTCGTTAGGAACATCGCTATCAAATTTGTTTTCCGAAGTTTTAACTTTGAGTTTTTGAGCTTTTATTTTGGACCAAAACGCCCCTGAATAGCCGTATTTTGACCCGGTTGTTCTAAAATTTTTCCGACAGTTTCTTTACCCTAGTTTTACCCTAAAACTACCTTGTAACTAAATTAGATCGAAGAAAAAGCGCTGGAGCATTTTTCCTCTTGTGGCCGAGAGCATGTTTTAGTGTGGGGGGGGGGAGTTTTTCGTTTGCGAAAACTTGTTCTTTCGTGCTCGATTGTTGTACTCTGAAGCTTTAATGCTTTGTCTATCGTTAATTAGCTGTATCTTGATCGAGCTAATCGATTTTGTTTGGATTTCTGCTTTGTTTTCTCCGAGTTTCAGTTGAAGGAACTTTGGGTTTTTCAGAGCATTTGTGTGAAGAGAACCTAGACCAAGAAACTGGAGCAACTCGAGGTTAGGGAAACTTACCTATTAGCTAAGACTGCATGATAGGCGTCGATAAATTCGACTTACGTTTTATTTGGATATTGATTATGATGATGGATTAATGTTATTATGTTTTTCATGACTTATGATATTGAGATGTTATTGAATTGTGCGTTTTGACGCGACTGCGGAGCGGAGAATCATTGAACTGGTTACTTTTGATCTTTCGGGTTGGGGAAACAACCCTAGGCAAGTACAAACAGGGGTTTGAGACTTAGCCATTTGTTGGTATACTTAGACTTTCCCCGGGATTTACATTTGGTGGGCTTTTGGAAAACTTAAAAAGAAAATAGAATTTTGAAAACTAGAGACTTTAGGAAACTTAGACTTCGAGAAATAAACTCATAACTTGACTAATTCAATTCGAAACGTTTTCATTAACGAATAAACCATAGGGAATCTCAATGGGAAAATGATTGCGAAAGACGGGGAAAAGTTGACTTTGTCGTGGGTTTTGGAGAATTGGTGGACATCACGGGGGGTGAGCCACGGTGATGAGTGAAAGTCACCGAGTACTTGGGTACTCTTGTTGTTGGAGTTATGTCGTAGGGTCGGCATTAAACTCTTGGGTTTTGAATTTGAGAATTGAGCTAAACACTTGCGTTGGGAGGACGATTCGATGTTTGGCTAACCTTATTGCATCATGCATCATTCGAGGTTTGTACGATCGAAAGATTGGGCCTCGGTGAAGAACGGGAAAGCTTCACGAAGGTTGAGGAATGCCTTCATCGAAGAACACCTGGGTGTATCTTAGGCATAGCGGGCAGAGTGGCACGACCTAGGGTGGTTGGGGCTGATCCGACTATGCATGGGTTTGTAAGCGACACCCGAGCAGAGTTGTCGACACTAGGCCTGTGTCGGGCAAACTCGTGGTGCCCATCCCAAATTGAATTATCCGGATCATATTGAATTGCATTTCACGCATACATTCACCCTGACTGGAATTGTATGCTATTTGAATTATCGAAGCATTGTTATAGCCGATAACATGCTAGGATTATTTATATATATATATATATATATATATATATATATCAACATATATATCTATACCTCAATCACATGTTGAGTGTATAATTACTTTATTCCGTGAGTTGACCCTAGCGCCTTGGCTTTGGTTTCATGTTTGTGTTTGGGCGGTCGGCCTACTGCCAGATGTCGATGGCGGACTGGTTTTCGATGGTCTCTCCCTCGGGGGGGATCAGGTTTGAGTTGGTGGACCGTCATGCCCCCATCGCTTGGGTGATCGATGCTGTGGATCATCGAGCGACGTACCGGGGAAGGGTCATGGAGGACCGGACAGACGAGTGTGGACGTTTGACGAGGGGAGTGCTACGACGCATGGAGCTGAGCTTTGACTTGCCGCCTTCAGTTCGCTGTGGACCAGGTACTGGTCGAGGACCACCTGCACCACCTCCAACTTCATCTTCTTCCGATGACGAGGACCCATCCGAGATCGAGGCTGATGTTGATGCACCTGTTGTGCCACCTCCTACTACTGCTGTTGACCCTACCGATGTGGCGTCGTCCTCGAGGCTCGTGGAGCCGAAGAGGGAGTCTGTTGTCCCGTCTGCCTCTCGCCGTTTTCCTTTTATTCCACCGCGCGGCTACCGTGTGGAACCCCTGATTCGGGTGTTGGAGGAGGATGTTCTTACTAATGAGGTAGATGTTGAGATGGGCTCGACTAGGGTTGTGCGCAGGACAGTTAGGAGGGAGGTCGTGGACTTAGACACGGAGATGATCACGGTGGCTTCCGACTCTGACTCCGACACCGATGTGGACAGCTACTCGCCGAGCGACGAGGGAGAGGAGGAGGAGCTATGAGTGGTACTGGGAGGGTAGGTTAGGCAGGCGTCATATTTTGTGTAGAGCTCTGATTCGTCTTACTTTTGGGACAGGGTAGGTTCCCGATGCATGGCTTTTTGTGTGATTCTCTTGATAAGGAATCATAGAGAGTCTGTCGGACTATAGGGGTCTTTTGTTTAGGCCATTTTGGGGCCGACTTTCTCTTGGATGACTGTACGTAAAACTTTTTACTTACACTACTGGTTCTGTACATATTTGCCTACGGGTACACTACTTTGGGGTCACTGCAAGTGCGCGTGACGTTGACATGCAGCTGAGGCTGTACATGTATATATGTTTGTACATCGGTTAGTTTAGTTACTAGGTTATGTCTTTATTTTCTATCGCTTTAATTTTAAGGAATCAAACGAAAAAAAAAATACCTGTTTTCCGCGTAAAGTTTATTTTTGAGTTACTAAAGTGACACCTGAAAATCGGGGTGTTACAGTTAACGCGGACACTATGCAACCGTGTCTATGAGAAGAAGAAGATGAAGCAAATGAGGGAAGTCTGATAATGAACGGAAGAGAAACCTAATTTGATTATCAATCACTAACTGAGTTCAAATTATCAATCACTAACTTACTTGATTATGAATCATTATCTATCACTAAATAACTTGATTATCTGCAACTAATTTTTAACCGAAGGGTCAATTAAAACTTCACATTTTGGAAGACCCGAAAACCACAATAAGTAAAATATAAATTTGGGCCACAGTATAGAAGACAAGAATCTAGGGCCAAAATAATAAATATTAATATAATGCATTATATATTTAAATTTAAATAGCTTGAACCGGATCCAGTACAAAAAACCTGGTCGGACCAGCTTGTGTAAAGATACACAAGAAAAATACTTGTGCATATTAGGGGCTCCCCTTTCCATAGGCAAAATAAAATTATTATTCGTTAATATAAGTACAACCTACTAAGTGAGATAACTTAAGCTCTTTAGAAAGGAAAATTAAGGATTTGTGAGCAAGATTACTTTTCCTTAATAGCTTTTTAAATTTAAATGTACAAAAAAAATTAAAACTTAAGCGTTTATGGCAGAGTGATGTTCACGTTCTCGTTCGCGTGCATCTTATGTTTTTTCTTCATCTTTTTCTTCAAGTTGCTTCAGTGTTTCAGTAGAGCATAGAAAGAGTGTTGCGAAGGGTTTTGTTCTAGTTACTTCTATGTGAAATTGCAGTGGTTCCCTCTTCTCCTTCTTTCTTAAAAAGTGTTATGGTTTTCTTTTTTGCGTTTTTATAAAAAGTTTTGGTACTTTCTATTGATGTTCAAGTTCTCGTTTATTTTCTGCTTCTTCTTCAAGCTGCTTTAGTGTTTCAGTCAAGCAGAGGAAGAGTGTTGTGTAGGATTTTGTTCTAGTTACTTCTACGTGAAATTGAAGTTGTTCTCTCTTCCCCCTTCTTTCTTAAAAAGCGTTATGGTTTTCTATTTTGCTTTTTACAAAAAAATTGGGTACTTTCTATAGATGTTCAGGTTCTCGTTCATTTTCTGCTTCTTCTTCATCTTCTTCTTCAAGCTGCTTCAGTGTTTCAGTCAAGCAGAGGAAGAGTGTTGTGTAGGGTTTTTTTCTAGTTACTTCTACATGAAATTGCAGTGGCTCTCTTTTCCCCCTTTTTTCTTAAAAAGCGTTATGGTTTTCTTTTTTGTTTTTTACAAAAAGCTTGGGTACTTTCTATAGATGTCAAGGTTCTCATTCTCGTTCATCTTCTGCTTCTTCTTCATCTTCTTCTTCAAATTGCTTCAGTGTTTCAGTCGAGCAGAGAAAGAGTGTTATGTAGGGTTTTGTTCTAGTTACTTCTACGTGAAATTGCAATGATTCCCTCTTCCCCTTCTTTCTTAAAAAGCATTATAGCTTTCTTTTTGCTTTTTACTAAAAAAATTGGGTAATGTCTATTTCGGTCACCATTATTTATAGAGGTAGTTACATATCGCAAACAAATAAAGTTTTGAGGTGAGATCCCGTCAAATATCTAGTATGTGTACACCCAACGAATCCATTTAAATGCGATTAGTTTGACACCAGCAGGGGGGGGAATGTGATTTGAATTTTACTTCACATGAAATCTAAGCCAACCGAACTCATAGAATCCATTTAAATGTGATTAGTTTGACACCAGCAGGGGGGGGGGGGATGTGATTTGAATTTTACTTCACATGAAATCTAAACCAACCGAACTCATAGATATCCTTCAATATTTCTATTGAAATTGTAACTGTGTCTCGACTAATCAAATAAACGCAGCTTTTGTTTTCAATGGCAAATAAACATATCTTTGAAGTTTTCATCATCCGTGCTTACAAATTCCTGCAGTGTAGATGTACGGGTAAGCAATAATTGAGAACCCACAGCAATATCTTATTAATCTTATTGGCATTTCTTACAAATAAAAAGAATAGTTACAATAATCGTTCCTTCATCACAGGTGATATAAATTTAATTTGGAAAATAAACCTAACTTTCGTTTCTTTTTAATTTCAAATCAATTTCCTAAATCTACTGTACGACTCTGAAAACAAAAAATGGAGCATGCAAGTCAACTATCTTATTTTCAGCTTCCAGTGATTGTATGTATATTGTTTCTCTGGGTTGCTCGCTTACTCCACTTTGGGTGGCATACTCCAATGCCATTTCATAGTCCACCTGCATATACAGATAACAAAATTTCATCATCAAATTCAAAATTCAAGCACGTCTCTTTTGCTTCGTTTCTTAGTGAGGACATGACACAATCCTAGAGGCCATTGAATAAGGCCTCCATTTGGTGTTTTAGTAAGAACTATCCCAATTTCAAATTGTTTCTCTCAAAGATGAACTTAAAGAAAAGTTATGTCTATGCTTGAATACCCATTGTCACGGTACAAACAAACATTAGCACACTTCGAAACAAAAAGTGAATGAAACTATACTTACGGATTGAAATAAAAGTCTGTTCATGTTGAAAATATCCAAACACAGACTGAGCAGTTAAGAGCATAATCCCAATTGTAACAAAATTTCATGAACAAGAGGTAAGTTTATGTTGGTCATATAAAAAAGTCTTCTTGTAGAAAGTTTTTAGGCTAATTCTGAAGCCCTTCAAGCTACCCATTGCATATTACATTAGCTACCACAAAACTAAATGTTCTAGATTTCAATTTAAGGTGATATGTTCACATGACAAACAAGTAGAGCTGTTTCTCAGGAGCAATTTACTTGTCAGTCCGGTTGAGTTATCCTGGTTTGAACATTGGACCAAAAGAACAGATTTTGATCACCAAGGAAAAATATAACTATATAAGAGCATACCTGTTCAACATATTTTGCCAGCTTTTCAATCAACGTTTCTTTAGTAATCAAATTCTCTGAGACTTTCCTCATTAATTCTTCCTCATCACCACCAGAACGAAGCTTCTTTGATGCATGTAACGGAGTCGTATTCAAAATATTGTATATTGCGCTAGAAGCGTCAGGAATGTACCTGCCAATCAGTAGGAATCATAATTTGTCATACCAAGAAAAAAGCAAGTGCAGCATCATCTAGTTGATTCCTGAAATCATGAGGGACAAACAAAAACTTAGGTCTACCTGTTTAGATTTCGTTTCCTCTCCTGCTGCTCACGGGCCTGCATCTTTTTCAGAATCTTTGATTTTAATTGGATGCAACACTGCTGAATAGCAGACTGGAGATTGGAGAAAAATAATACTGTTAGCTTACTTAACATTGATAAAATTAAATGTTATTGTATTGAGAACTCTGGACCTTGACAGCAGAAGCAATCTCGGTTATGTCATCTCCAATATATTCTTTTCCAGTTCCTTTAAACGGGATTTTGGTGCTCACAATGCTCACAAAGACACCAATCTTATCTTGTATCTGGTTGATTTTGTAACTACTCCAACTGAAAAGGTATTTAGTAATATTTCATAAGTTATTATTGTGTTGTAATTGCCAGACAATTTGTAAAGCAATTTATTGACCTTACTCTGTCACCTCACCCCAAAATCAGAAAGTCAAGAGGAAACCACATGCTTCTGTGCACACTTACTTGATTCTCTTAAGTGCAGTTCTGGTGACAACATCAGCACCTTGCTCAAAAAGTAATGGAATTCTATTGGCAAATCGAAATATATTCAGACCCTGGAAACAAGTATTCAATATTATGTTACTTAAAAGCCATTAGCAATGTTTAAGAACAGCATGAAACGTCACTTTATAACTAGCTCTTAACATCACCCAGTTTTCAAAAGCGTGATGAGGTATCACCCTACATCACCTAATTTACAACCACGGAGGCAATCTGATGGACCTGCGCAAGGGCCTCCTTGGAAAGTGTATAGAAGGAAGAATACTAAAATGGGTAGGGGGGAGAAGTGAGTGGAAATAATTCTGTTAGAGGGATCCTAGTGAATTGGACACGTGGACGAGAGAGATGGGAAAAGATACGGGAACCAGAGGGCAGGGTGAGGAATATGAAGAAGGGGGGGAGAGAGGATAGGGATTAGGCAATCATTGGGTGATTTGGGTGACTTGTGCCAAGGGCAGAGAACATTCTTCTCTGACTCTCTGATTTACTTTACTGTTTTCTTTTGCATTCTGTAATTTCCCTAATTCCTCAGAGCTAGTCTCTGAGCTTTTCCTAGAAATACACTCTGCTTCTCAGTTCCTATCACAGTCAAACTTTAGATAGCTTGCTAAGGCATAAAAAACGAGGAAATATAACATAAAAACATCTCTTCAAGACCAATTCGTTGGATATAGTATACAACAAAAGATTTTCCCATTCCATTTTACATTTTTCTCTGTGCTTATCACCACAATGGCACAATCATAGTAATTAATCATCTCCAACTATTTCTTTCAGATAAATTGATAATTTTAACACGCACGGAATGAAATTATTATCTAATGTAAATATCATGGGAAGCGAAACTTAACTTGCTTGACATCTTTTCCGCCTACACTGACTCCAGCTTCCACAATGAATGGATGGCCTTCAAAAACTTGAGCACTGTGCAGTAATAACATAGGAAACTAACTTTTAAGCATTATGAATTATCTATTACCAACAAGCCAATAACATAACCAACATTAAAAAATCTCAAATGGGCCACTAAAATAGAGCCATACATAGACCCTTTAGAACTTGTAAGTTCTAACAAACAAGTCAGGAAGATCAGATAACAAGTAAGCTATATATTTATGATGATAATTGAGACTTGTAGAATTTCCAAGAAGCAGTCATTTGAGGTAGGAGAAAGATCTAATAAAACTATGACATTGAACTACAACCTGCCTGAGTAGGTAGCAACCATGTCTGGGTGTAGCTCTTTTATAATTCCTAGTCGAAGATTGTATTCTCCAGCAGGGCTAAGACACTGAAAAAAGGTATTAAAAATATGTGAAATGACAAAAGCAGGAATATACAATGAAAAAATAATAATGGAAAAATATATAGAGAAGGGACTCATAATAAAGACTCAGACTACTTACATGACCACTAGGATCATCAAACTTGGCTTGACGAAACAACTGATGAATGCGTACTATTTGCTGCGAAGTAAGAGACTTCACAGCCATTTTTGAGTTGAAGTCAGCACCCAATTCTCCTAAAAGGGAAAAAGATAAAGACTCCAGTGGATAACAGATTGGTGTCACATTGAACCATGTAAATATAACACTCATCTAATCGCAGGAAAAATGAATCTTTCCAATTAATTTACTGTAATTTCGGTGGCAATCCGAACTATTCCTTTATGAGTGTTACACATCATTTAGGGAGTTAGTTAGTGTGCCTATATAAGTAGAGTCCACCATTGTAATTGATATGTTGTCGAATAATATATCCTCTGTTTCCTCTATTCTCTATGTTCTCCTTCCCTTTTCCCTCTCTTTCTAGTTCTTGTCCTATCAATGAGCCACAGCAACAATAACATCGACATATAACCGAGCTTCCCAGGCAACTTAATTTATCACTCATTTGTAAAGAGAAGAGTCAATATAAAAATAAGGAGAGGGGCTTTTAATCAGCCCATGTTTGAATATACCTCTTCTCTCTCACAATAACCATTATCTACCTTTGTGCCTAATCAAATACCAGCTTCACTAGTTCAACTTGATGCGTGATTGCATTCAAACACTTAACTGGAGCTCATAAATACCATGCGAAATAGTTCTTTTAAAGAACTGAACGAATATGTTCTCAATAAGAAGCACAAAGAAGGTCTAACAAATAATTTATTAAATAATAATTTTCCTGACCTATCAATCTTTCAGCATAGGGTTTACTGATATTCACAAATTCATGCTGAAGAAACTGCACAAGGTTTTGCTTCGAAGTTTCAGCAATAAGTCGTTTAATTAGCAGCAAATCAACAGAGGATGGATGATGCTTTGTCTCTAGAGGAATGGGTGGCATTACATCTGTTCTGCGAGCAAAGCTTACAGTGACATTCTTGCTGCCAAAGAGAATAGCTAGTGTAAGAGGATTGTGCATTGTTGTTCTTGGAGGGATAATCTGACTATAGATATATACATATACATACTCAGGGGCATCTGACATAAATTTAAACACAAACTGTGCATAAGGGGTGATGACAGCCATTTGCCGCATGTAGTGCAGTATTTTCGACTGCAAATGTCAACAAAGGAGCTTATATCAATGAAAACAGTGTATTTTGGATAATGGAGCCACTCAATTATATCTGGAGCTTGTGTGAAATTATTAAAATTGCACCCAATAAGCATTACATACACGGTAAGTTGTCCAGTTCCCCTCTATAACAACTTGAATTTCAGCTCCATGCCAGTGCTCGTTGTTCTCTCGTTTTTCATGTAGATGTACATGAGGAATATTCCTGAAAGTCAAAGCATTTGTTATTTGGAGGAGTTTAAATATCAATTTATTATAATGATTAACATCATACTTATGAATGTCAATATCCAGCCGGCAAAATGAAATATAATTTTGTTTTCTCATTGATGACGAGATCTCAATAGGAAGCCCAGTACTCATTTTAGACCATATTAATGCCTGCATACATGAAAAGTAAAGATAAGACCAACTGAAACCAGTATTTATCTCGATCGGAAGCTGTTACAAGTTAATCACCAGAGTTATTAAACAAAAACAAAGAGGGAAAGAAATATTTAAACTAGTGCATGTTGCAAATACCATTTTCGCGCCAAGGCCAAACTTTCCCCGCGTCTGCTTCAGGCCATATTTTGTACCAGACAAAACTGCATGAATAGATAAGCTTACAGCAAGTGAGGTTACTAGTCCCTATCAACAACAATAACTGCTGAAATATCTAAATAAATGTTAATTCACAGTTAACTGACTGACTGACCTCGGCCAAACATATCTGGGATGTCATCATGTGGCATTCCTTTTCCATTATCCTGAAATGAGAAACTAGCATGAGACTGTCTACAGTACATTTACAGGAATGCAACTGATAACCACATATAGAGGGAAAAATCTTTCAAATTGGACAACCAGATCAAACACTTTTGCTGACCGGATGAGAGGTAGCACAAGACAAGGCACATCAATACAGTGCCATAAATGAAGGCCTAAGGCAAAAACCACACGCACCTTGCATGTAACTCTGTAAAACGAAGCCTCCCCTCGACCCTTGATACCCTTTGTAGCTGAAGCCTCTTTTCCCTTCTTTCCAAGGGAAGCGTTCTTTGCTTGTATTTCTTGAGCACGAGCCTCTTTTGCTAATCGTTTCTACATTGAACGAAATATTGATGTAAGAGAGATAGAAACCTATACAGATAACCTTCAATGTTACATAGCCTATTCACTACAAGAAGTTGTATCCACAAATCAAAGATCATAATTTCTAGTTTTTGTTTCTATAACCAAATTAACAATTCACACCACTCAAGTGCAATCATAGAGTTTCATCCAGATTAGTATAATCTCAGTACATCAACCAACATAACAAAGTAAAATTAAACACACCTCACGAGCCTTTTCAGTTTCATAATCGTCATACAATGCCGCATCAACACGTTCGCGATCAACAAGACCAATCATAGAATTAAATTTGCTTCTGTTTATCTCCTCACTGCAAATCCAAGTTGGCAAACATGAAATAAATCATTTATCCAACTCACTTCACAGCAAAGGCTCATTTACTCGTTCATCATCTTAATTGCACACTTACATAGTTACTTCGACCACGGGAAGCACCGATATCGATTCCGCAGAGTCAAGTGAGTTCTCCACAAGCTCCCTAACTGTTGTGTAAAGAGATTTCCCAGCCTGAAGTAATAAAATCCATCAAATTTCAGAGAAATGTGCAAAATCAAACACATTACAGCAGAATTATGCTTACATTATCAAATCCTGCGATGTTCTTGTTCTCTGCGAAGAACTCAGCAGGTGATTCTGCAAATCAAAACAAAAAAAAAAACAAATTAGTTGAAAGATGAAGGTTACGAAAATTGAGAGTACAACGAGAGCGAGAGAGAGAGAGAGAGAGAGAGATAGAGACTCTGCTTCAGAATAGTTTCTTTTGGTTTTCGAGGGGTTTTGGACTTGGATTTCTTGGCTTTGATTGGGCTTTCACTGCTACTCCCTCCTCCATCCATGGAAATTTCACCTTGAAATCTTGAATAGCTCTTCTCTTCTCTTCTCTTCTGAGTTCAGATTCAGAAGCAGGTTTCAACTTCGATTCAGCAAGCTTCTTCTGCACCCAGAGCTAGGTTTTCTGAGATGAATTGAACAACAGAATAAGGCTTTGCTTTTCGCGTGCGCTCTAGTGCTATCATCTGCATTGCGGATCACGCTGCTGTGGTTATTTGCCAAGAGGATTCGTCAGATCAACGGCCGATGTTTTTCGCTGATAATCAATCGCCGGAGCGTGATATTTGGACGGCTAAGATCCACGATGATGGGTTGCATCTAATATGTCTGAAGTAAATTTCATTGCTATTTCCCGCCAACACAACGCATCCTTATTCCACAGTTTCCGTGCACCCAAACAAATTAAATTGTAGAAAATGATTAGAACATTTGATGATCAAATTGAAATTTTAGTTACGATTTTAACTTTTTAAATTAAATAAATTAAATTTTGGTTCCAACCACGAATATTCTTTTTGAGACAATTATGTTCAACTCGTTTGTGGTTAAGGTCAAAATTCTCCTAAAATTGTAGCTACCAAGGATTAAACTTTCTACATACCTTGAGGGTTCAAAAGTCTCTTATTAACATTGCGACCGACACCAATTAGGTTAAAATTTTAATACAGATAATAAAAGAAATTTGAGCATTTGTATCAGTGGTATATTAAGGGTTGTTATCTGACTGACACTTTGCCTTGAGGTGCTTAAACCATTGCAGTTGTAGAGTTTCTCTAGTGTGTTCTTGTGGAGTTGCCGCATAGAGCGACTCTTCAGATTTTTGACACAAAATATTATTATTTTAATATGAAATGAAGCTAAATAATAAAATATAAAAGTTTGGGGTAGATTATGAGAAATTGTAAAAAAACAATATAAAATTTAGATTGAAACTATAGTAAGTTGCTTGGATGATGATGCTCTTACGTTGAATATGCTTTGTAGTCCTAGTAAAGTATGGGTGTCCACTAGGGTGAGCTACTTATATTCTGGTCCACCGGCAGAGGGGCAATTTTGACTTTTTTCTTTCTTTTACTCTTTTTCTCTTACTTCCACTTCTTCCTAGTTAGAGCTGAACTTGCTGAGGTGTAACCCCAATTTCAAAATCAGACAAAGAACCAGAAGAAGTCGTATAAATCCCAATTTGCTGATATGAAATGTTGGTGAGGAATTAAAAATTCGTGGATATAAAAAATCCAGTTCAAGCTCTTAACTATGAAATTAATGGATTGAATGTATTGAGCTCTTGACTTCCTTTCTTGACTGAACTTTTCGGTGCCCACTAGGGTGGGTAACTTTGTTTTTGGTCCACCGGTGGACCAAAGGGCAAATTTGGTTTTTCTCTCTCTTTTTATTTTACTTTTCCCCCAAATCATTTTCTCCCTCCTACCCTCTCACTCATTCCAACAACCATCTTCTACATTCTTCCCAAACCCAGAAAAAGACAACCCCCACCACCGAGTAACTACAACCCATCTCCCTCGATCTGGCTTGCTTCCTCTTCTCTTCGATATGGGTTTCTTCCTCATCCCTTCGATATGGCCGCGAGAGAGAACGAAGCACATCGGGATTTGGTTTCAGATCTTCGATCTGGAACGATAATGGTTTTTTTTCGTTTTTGATTTGAAGCAGGGTTGTTAACTTTTCGTTTTTTCTGAAATACGTATGAAGAAGATGAAGATGATAAGGTTTGAGAAGAAAATTAGAGATTTGGAATTAGGAATTAGAGCATTAGGATTGTTATTGGGCCTTGTTATTGATTTGGGATTGAAATACTAAGAGAAAAAAAGCGTTAAAAGAAAAAAAATGAAGAAAGTAAGAGATGATAATCGTGAGTAGCAGAAAGAATGAACAAACGAAGGAGACAATTATTGATTTGGGATTGAGAATTAGAGATTTTGAAACTGTTAATCATAGATCTGATTTTTCGTCATGTCTTGTAAATATACCATAACCATTTCAGCAATGGTGTCTCTGATTCGAAGTCCTACACGTAGCTCAGTGCTTGGGTGCTATCAGATTGAGGTGGAGGTTTTGAACGATGAAGAACTAATGAGAATGGAGAAGATGGGTTTGTTTACACTTTTACCCTTTTATCATCCATCAAATCCTAGCCATTCAAATAAAGAATATTCCAAGATTCTTAAATCCAACGGTGTTAAAGTTTGGTCCACCGGTGGACCAAAAACAAAGTTGTCCACCCTAGTGGGCACCGAACTTTTCATGCATCTTCATCACCATCAACAGTGGGCAAATTGCAAATCACTTCCACAATATCCTGAATATTAGCATCTTTAACATCTAAGAGATCTAACAGTTGTTCAGCACACTTGGACACTACATTTTCCATATCTGCAGAAACGAGAGGGAGAGTATATTTCAAATTCACTCAGATCTGAACTTGGAGGTGGATGAGAGAAGCAGATTGGAACATGCACCGAGCTTGAACTGTGCCATCCGTTGTAGCTTCACCATGTTGTTGTTCTCCTCCTTCTTCTTCATCATCTTCTTACTCAATCCCTCACCTAAAAACCCAACAAAATTATCCAGATTTGAGAATGCAACAGAGGAAGAGCTAGATCGGCGAAGGCGTTGTCATTGTAGATGTGAAGGGAGAAGATCCGGTGGTGACGGTGGTTGTGGCGCTGTGGATCGAAACGGCGGTGGGCACGGCGATGTGAAGGTTGCACGGCGGTGTGAAGATTGCACAGTGATGTTGTTCTGGGACTATTGAGAAGAGAGGAATTGGTCATGGTGCTTTTACAATCATACCCTTCTAACACTTATTCAATCCTAGCCACTTGATTTAAGAATATTCCTAAATTCTCTTATCTAACGGTTCTAAGCAATGGACCACCGATGGACCAAAATATAATTGGTCCACCCTAGTGGGCACCTAAAGTATGGTCCAATCTAATTAGTCCTCATAAATTGTTTAATAAATTTTGGTCCCTTAAAAAGTGTTAAAAAAGATACTTATGACATTATGATGTTGACATGACCCATTTTGCGCATAATCACCAGCGCATGTGGTAATCATAATCAGTTGAAGGGTTGTTCACGTGGACTTTTTCATCAGTTTTAGTCATTTTTGTCCCTTTTTTCCTTTTTTTTTTCTCTTCCTCAAACACACCATAGTGGCCATGGCTACACCATCAATTTTTTTTTTTCATTTTACTAGTATTGCGAAGCTTTTAGGATCTTTCCATTTAGGTGGAAATTTTCTTTATAGTATGACACTACAATCATTAGTTAAGGATATAGTATCGTCCTCATAAGTCGGCTCAGAGGGTTTATTTCATGTACTTGTCATATTAAAATATTTGTTTCAAATCTTTGGAGAAGAGAATGTGGATTTGGAGCATATTGAATGTCTCCATGAATTTGGAAAATATCTTCTTCAACGTTTTCTTTAACAAGGCATTTGGAAATAATAGTGCTACATAAACGCCCAAAATTCACCTACATCCAGAGAGATGAAGAAAAGAAGAAAAAAAAAAGAGAAATATGGTGGATAAAGTGATAGGAAAAGAATATAGAAATAGGAAGACAAAATGAATAAATATGACATGGAAGGGAAAGTGCTCTTTATAAATAGATTCTTGAGATATGAGACTTTAAATATCTAAATACCCTTTCACAAGAAGCATGTAGAAAAGCTGTCATACTCACTTCCATGAAGGCTAAAGAGTATACAATAACCATTGGCTTGCAATTCTTTTTCTCTCTCGTTATCGCCCAAAATGCTCTTCTATTACTTGTCTCCCACTAAGTGTTGTTTCCCCCGCTCCTCCCCATTTGGGGGGCTCCTCCTTTGTGGAGGCTTTCTTTCATGATTTGTAGGCTTTTCTTCCCACAATAAGTGGGTAATACTCCGTATTAGGTGGATCGATGACCTAAATAGGATGATGTTTTCTTGCTTTTCTTTTCAGGCTCTTTCCTCATTCTTTGACTCGTATCTTATCCCACCATGGTCGCCTCTGCCATCGGGAATCTTTATGCAAATCCAGTTATGTGATGTCGCAGTTATGTCCTCACTGTAAGCTTCACCTCAACCCAAGCCATCATTGCAATCCAAGCCATCACCAAACCCATAACTGAGGCCTTCAACCCTGTCATCTATCTCTAGTAGTGTTCTAGTTCAGAAGGTGAAAGCTTTCGTTTTTCATTGACTTGGAAAGGAAGCAGGGGTTGGATCAATTACGAAGTTCCTTGCGTGCTCCCCCTTATCCTTTGATCACCCCGCAGTGGCATATTCTACCTCTCTCATCATCCTTAGCTCATGGTCTCCGCTCACATCGTCGATCCTGCTGCGTCAACATCATCTTTGCTTTCTCCATTACTCCTGAGTTTCTGCTGTTGATTCTCTTTTTTTCTCAAAGCTACTGGACTGTCCCTTGTTGGTGTCGCTGAAGTCATGAGTTGGGCTTCCATGAATGTCGCAAAAGTAGCCACTCCGACATATCTGGTTGAGTTGTTCAAAGGGGAGAGTTGTTTAAAATTGAGCATAAAAGTATATTCACACCGAAGAAAATTGGTATTTGTTAATTTGGGGGTTTTCTAGGCTTTTTATAACCCTTAATGTAATGATATAAGTCAAACAAGTCTGACTTTGGATAAATATACCATTTGGAAAAAATGAGTAACAATTTCTTTTATATAGGGACAATGGTTTTTCTTTTCGTCACAATTGCTTTGAATAAATAGCGAAGGATAGTCAAACAACACATAACATATGAGAATAAATATCAAAGAACGATACGCTATACATAGACATAGAAAATTTAAGAACGTACAAGTATGCACACTCAAATAAATAAGTTGAAACAACCAGCTAAAACCATGATGTAAAATCTTTATTAGAACCAATAAGTATGTATATAAATAAAAGCTCAACGTCTCTCCAGCAAACTTTGAAACCATTTTGCAGATAACTTTTGGTGTCTTTTCAAACCATTCTTGTAATCTACATAATGTATTCCAAACCGCAACGAATAACCTGAAGCCCATTCAAAATTATCCAACAATGACCATGCAAAGTATCCTTTTACATTTACGCCACCCCTTATTAAACAACAAAAGAGAAAGATTAGTTGTGCATAATGAAAAATCAATAAACTTTGAAATATAAACATAGAAAAAAAACTACTTACTTGATTGCAGATTGGATGTAAAAGAGATGGCGATAAAAAAAGTCAATTCGATAAGTATCCATAAGTGCTTCCTCTAAGGATAATGTTGGATCATTGAACTCATCCATGCCTACACATTAAACACAATATGCAAAATATAAATTCTCATATATGTGTGTTGAATATTGATGTTTTAGAAGGAAGATCACAAGTAAGAAAATTGTTAAAAGACTATAAAAAAAACACACATCACATGTCTTACTCAAAACCTTTGAAAATTTTAGAAAAAAAATAACCTTTAAAGCTTGAAGTTTGTGAGTCTTGTCTTTTATATGTATTCAAAACTTTAACTTTTCAATCCAATTTCGAACTTCAAATTCATCACATTTATTTTCTCAACATTTTGTCCATACACACTTACTTTTCATGCAACAACATTCATAGGTAAGTTAAAGATATGAAAGTGTATTTACCATTTTCAGTGATGTAAATCAAAGGATTGTTGTACTTTTTCTTGATGTAGAGTAACAATTCATGAATTCCTCTTGGATAAATATATAACCAATCTGAAGCAGACTGTGCAAATAAAATTTCCAAACAAATTAAAAGTTATGTATACTATCAAACAAATTAGAAATTATGCTAATATTTGAAGTGGCCATATATATATGCTTACCCTTGGACCTATGGGAACCCCATTGCTCTGAGCTGAAATCATAAAAACAAAAGAGGTCATGCTATTATCAAATTTAACTTGTATAATAATTGCTTAAATATGCTTTTAGTCCGTAGAAATATAGAGAATGTTGGTTTCAGTCCCTAAAAAATATTTCTTAGTTTTTAATCTTTAGAAATATACATTATTAACCTTTTTCATACCTTGTCGGCCATCAAATTTTGCTTATGCGACTCAATGAATAGTGACTCACTCTTCATTCTTGGAATATTTTTTTGTACTGGCATCGTGAGGCCTAGCCATTAATAAAATTTAGTGCCATGTAGGGTGCAAGTGAGAATCACATGTATCTTGGTGGAACTTCAAATCAGATTGTGTGACACGTGATTGACTTCAAATCAGATTGTATCTCACGTAAATGTCAAATCAAATTAAAAAAATGAATAAAAGATGAGTGGGTCATCATTCAGTGTACCATATAAACAAAAGTTAATGGTATGACCTAAAAAAATATAACAATGTATATTTCTAGATATTAAAAACGAATATCAGAGACTAAAATCAACATTTGCTATACTTTTGAGGGACTAAAAACATATAAGCCTATAATACTTCAGAAAATTGGTAGATAATTAATAGTTAAGCGCTTACTTGTAAGATTGGCAAGAGAATCTGTTTGGTAAGAGAGTCTTTCATTGTTTCTTAGTTCAGGTGCATCGGCAGCATAATAAGTGGTGTAATAGTTCAGTCCAAGAAAATCAAATGAACCATTAAGTAGCCTTGCTTGCTCCTTAGTTATTTTTGGTAGTCGTTTTCCAACTAGGGATTTCATGATTTTAGGATATCTTCCTGCTGTTAGTGGTTCCATATACCTGCATTCATTGAAACATATAAAAATTACATTCCTTGATCAATTATCACAAGCATATAGTATGTGTTTGAAAACAAGTAGGTTTTTCATATAAGAAAAGTAATTTTGAAAAAAACTACCACAAATAGTTTTTAATTACAAGGAGAGAAGTGTGATTCTCCAATGTTTGACTGTTTTTTAACATTGATTATTCACCCCTAATAAATTAAACACTTTCAATTAATTTCTATCATTTTCTCATTTTTCAATCATATATACCACGCATCACATTTCATACTTCTTTATCTTTTATTTCTATCTCTCTACATTCTCCCTGTCCTTTTTCCATCTATAAGTGGGTGTTAATGAAACATTTTTTACAAATTGCAATACTTGTAGAAGGATCCTCAATTGACTAATACTACAAGAAATTTATGATTTAGTGTCAACCAAAATCCGTACTAGTGATAAAAATGAGAGATATGATGAGTTATGAGATAGGAAAAGAAAAAAGAGATATAAAATAAAAATAAATTATAAATGAGATGGAAGAGAAATTGAGTATAAAAATTTAAATTTCTTTGGGGGTCGGGGACTGCATCCACATAATTATAGTGAAACTTTTCTTTCTCTTTCTTAATAAAATGAAAGGGAAGTTAAATCCTTAATATATACATGATAACTATCTATATCTATTTTTGTTTTGAATATGAATAAGAATCTAATTAATTAACTAACTCACTATATTTATTTCTATATTTTTAATGTATATAGAGCTATAAGAACTTACCACTTTTTAATGTAACAAAAAAAAAGCTAAGAACTAACCATCCAAACATGAACTCCATTGCTCGTTCAGCAGCATCTTGATCTAATTTGTTATGTGAATATGGCACGAACCAGTGAGCAAGCAGGGTTATGCCTATCACACCCTTTTGAGATTCCTGCATAGATTAATGTTTTGGTAGTTAGGTAATAATGACATTGTTTAGTTTCTTTGCTCTTGTTATTTCCTTTGCTCTTGTAGATTTGCTTGGACATCAACTCACTTGGGCTAGTTTGTACTCAGTATTTCTTTTATCTATATATTACCTTTAATTTTCAAATAAAAAAATACAATGACATTGTAGTAGTTTTAGACATCAACAATAGTATAGAAGTCTAAGCTTCAATTCTACTATAGACAATGTTAAAAAACACATCACATGTTAGTTATAGTATGTTCCTTATGTATTAAAATTGATTTGTAGAGAAGTCATTTTAACGTGCGATGCAACCAAAAAATTGGCCTGTAATAAAAAAAAGTTATTTTAACATGTGAACTATGTTTTTCTTTGTTCACAGTAGACAAAGTTAAAATTATCATTGAAGTTATGATGAACCTGATATTTTTTCTTGTACACTTGAACAGTTTTTGCATGAGCAAGAAGTTGGTAATGTGATACCAAATATGGCTCTGTCCCTGTATCACCGCCAAGGCAATTTGGATTCACCCATTTAGAACATCTTCCTGGTGCAAATGTCCCAATTGTGTAACCACCATTGATGTAAGACCATGGCTCATTCAAAGTAATCCAATGCTTCACTCGATCTCCAAATTCCTTAAAACAAAGGTCCGCATAGTCTCGAAAATCATTTCTAAAAATCAATAATGAATTATGAAATTAGATACTCCCTCTCTTTAAGACCCTTTTAGAAAATTTTTGGTATTCCTTAATATAAGACCTCTACTAATTTCAACAAAAAATTAATATCTTTTTTCATATTTACCCATTACATTTACTAAGAGAGAGTGAGATAATATTAGAGATATGAGAAAAAATTAATACAATAATGAAAGAGGTAAAGTTAATTTTGAAGATTGTATAACTTTTCTTAAAACTAATGCATTAACTAGTCTCATGAAATGTGTTATTAATAAGCGTAGTTATCCTCAAATGATCTTATAATTAGAAACAGAGAAAGTAGTAATTTTTTATGAATTAAACATTATGTTATAAATACATAAATTAGTCATATTAATTATGATATTCATATGCAACAACAATTATATTTGTACTCCCTCCGTTCCCTATTATAAGTCACATTTTTTGAAAAAATTTTGTTACAAAATATAAGTCACTTTCTAATATCTAGGAAGCATTAAATAATTTTTTCCAAGTTCACCCTCATATTTAATATGAAAGAGATGATAAACTTTAGAAGTATTAACTTGGAGAGAGAAAATCATAGGAAAGTAAATAAGGGTAATCTAGGAAAGTAAATCATTTTTTTTACAAATTTATTACTAATAACTACTTTTCTTAATCTAAGAGAATTAGTTATTTGTGACTTATATATAGGAACGGAGGGAGTATTTGATAAATTTTGTAACACTTACACAATGTGAGGACTTAAGAAACCACCATACTCATCTTCCAAAGCTTGGGGCAGATCCCAATGAAAAAGTGTTATAAATGGTTGTATACCTGCAGTATTAACATTCAATTAATTATGTTAATTTTGTTATCTATTGTTTGAGGGGAAAATACTAATTAAAATGACAATTTAAAGTTCAATTTTGACCATTAGCTAGTAGCTCGTTGATGAGATTGTTATAGTACTTTATTCCTTCTTGATTGATACCTCCACTGAGCTTTCCTTCTATGGATAGATTCATTAAGAGAAAAAATGAATAAAATGGCTAATGTGAAATATACATCTAAGCAATTACTTTTTGAACAATACATCTAAGCAAAATTAATAAATTGGAATTGAGAAGTTATTAATTCAATATTTCACTCACTTGGGAGGATTCTGGACCAAGAGATGGAAAATCTGTAAGCATCCAAATTCATAGACTTCATGAGTCCAACATCTTCCTGTTATGACAAAAATGATTTATTAATACAAAATAGAGAATAATTTCGATGCTTAAAAAATTATTCAATTAACCAATCATATTTTAGTAATATAGAAAAATATTTGTTATTTAATACGTAACACATTCTTACAATCTCATTGATCAACAATGAAAAAAAATTGCAAGTACATTACCATTTTCTCTTCAAAAGAAACAACTTGTAGGAGTAGTTTTTATTGTAGTAGATAACAACTTATGCCACTTAATTAATTTTCTTATGGTCATATGGAATTTTTGATCATACCTTGTAGCGGTGATACTGGTCAATCGAGAGATCTCCTGTGCTCCTATCCTTTATTTTCTCTACATGTTCCATATTTATTATTAGATTATAGAGAAAAATTAAAATTATTTTTCATAAGGTAAAAAAAAATTATTTAAGCCATAAGCTTTTTGAAACTCAGATAATTGTTTTAATGTATTAAGAATAATTTTTATAATTGTTCATATGAAATGAGTCTTTTTATTTTTCTATTTTTAAAAACTAAAAAACTATTTTACAAAAAACACGCCGTTATTTTTTACTTTCCCATCTTTTGTTTGATTGCATGTTAGAGAGAGAGAAAATTAAAAAAATACATACCTGGATATTTATGGCTAAAGGAGTCCCATATACTTAGTCCTCTACCACCTTCTTTTGAGGCACCTTCGTGCTGCATATTCATATCATCGTCACAATCATTTAAGAGTTTTAATATGTGCATATTCATGTTTCTCTTACATATCATTTACACCTATTTTTCTCTTTTATTCTATCACATCACTTTTCATATCACTTATTCTATATATTTCTAGAGATAGAGGTGGAAATGTGTGTATCCAACATTTTTTTAATTAATGAAATTTGATTTGATTTGGACCTCAATTGAATAGAAAATCTTAAATTCTTGCCACAATCAAGTGGTTGAAAGAAATATTCCAACATGCAAAAAGTTACTACTACCACCATTGCTTATAAAAAAAAAAACTACTCCCGCCGTCTTATATTTATTTAAGGGAAGATAATTTATACTCTTTAGCTCATGTGATGGCACGTTAAAAACCTTATTGCGACAATTCATGGCCTTTAGGCCTGTTTGGTGGACAAGATAAGTAAATAAGATAGGATAGTGCAATCATATTTTGCTCTTATATGTTGTTTGTTGCGCCAACAGGATAAGATAACACAATCTTGTCGTTTATCCTATCATGTGTACAATTTATCCTGGGGGGAGTTATGATAGAATTATCATGACAGGACAGGATAGTAGTTTTCTATTTTTTTTATACCGTAACCTTAAAATAAATTATTTCAATATTTATATTTGATAATAATATTAATTAGTAAATAAAAAATATTAACTTTAGTAATATAATAATTTTATTCTTTTATCAATTACTAGTTGTTATTGCTAAGTTAAAATTGTTTATTTAGTCATTAATTTAATTAAAAATGAACTAGATTATTAATGGTGAAAATATTGAATTTACTTATATAAAATAATTAAATTATCATTATCACTTGCTTCTACTTTGTTAACAATTTTATATATGTATATTATAATAATATATATAAATGGCCGCTGCTCCTTCTTCTGTTTGTCGCGCCGCCACCCTCCGGTAGCAGCCTCCACAGCGCCGCGCCGCTCCTCCCCTTTGCCGCACCGCGCCGTTTGCTGCTCTTCATCCAGGTTGCCTTGACCAGTTTTTTCTTGCCTTGAACCGTTTCTTCCACGGAAACCGCTCGATTACGAAACTTTTCGGCGCCGTCACGACGCTTCGTAGGTCGTCGTTTTCCGTCCGACTCTTGCTGTTTCTTCTGGTCGCTCCTGTTGCTCGTTTTTCCGTTTGTCTGGGTGGTGCTTGGTGATGCTCTGTTCACCCCTGTTTCTTGTTGCGTAAATGTGCTATCGGTTTTGCCGGTTTCGTTGAGTTGTGGTTGACACTATCGCCTCTGCGCACCTTTCGCCGTTGGTTTTTTGAGGTTTGGTTCTTCATTCCGCTGTGGTGGTGTTCTATTTCTATTTTAGGTGACCTTGGTATGGTGTGTAATGTGTTTCATCCGATCCCTACATGAGAGAGAAGCTCAAGGTGGCCGCCGCGGGCACGGCGGCTCCGGCCATGGCAGGAGGTCGGAATGGGAAGCGATCAACGCTATCGGCCATGGCAAGCGCCAGGCTTTGGTTGCAATCTGAGTTACAACAACGAACGATCCTTTTGGCAGCAACGCGATCATCAGCAACCTCGCTTTCAGCAGCAGCACCGTCCGGGAATGCATCGGGACTAATCTGGCAGATTGGAACAACAGAGGCAGCACGTGAAGGCACAAAAGGCTGGCCAAAAGTTTTATCAGCCCAGGATTCATAACCAAGCAAACCAACATAAAGTAAAGCAACAGCAAAATGCAAAGCAGCAACCAGGGTCATTTTCAATTTTTGTGGATGGTTTGGGGGATAGGGTCACTCATGCTAAACTGAGAGCAATTTTTGAGAAGGCAGGGCGTGTCTATGATGTTTTTATCCAACAAAAAAGGAAGCATCATCGCCGTTTCAGATTTGGTTTTGTGCGTTTTATAAGTGATGATGAGGCCAGGGTTGCGATACGAAAGCTCCATGGTTTGCGACTTGAAGGTAATTACCTGGTGGTACAGAAGGCGTGATTTTAGAGGCCTCCCCAAACTGCTCCAGTTACGTTTGAAGGGCGACATCAATATGAAATCAGAGGTAAGATATGGAGAACAGAGGAAGCAACTTCAGTGAAAAAACAGGAAGCAGTATCCCCGAATCAGCAAGGTTCAGAGAGGACTCCTGACAAGAAAGAGATAAGCCAATTGCAATTCGCTGCAGCAGATATGGATGAGAAGTGGGTTCAGCGGTGTGCACAGGCTCGAACACTTACAATCAAACCAGTTGAATTTTTACAGGAAGAGTTTAGTCGAATTGGCTTATTCAATTTCAGACTAATTCCGCTTGGTGCGAATGAGGTACTGTTGGAATTTGAAAATAAGGAAGAGATGGAAAGCACTATCTCAGAATGTGCATTTTTTCTGGAACAGTTGCTTACGGATGTAAAACCATGCTCTATGTTCATTTTCGGTACGTCGCACTTCGTCTGGATTCGATTATGGCAAATTTTGATAGGCTTATGGAATGAGGTTTTCTTTGCTGCCATAGGAAATAAATTGGGAAGCTATGTCTTGTCCGACACTCCAACCGCGTTGAGACATCGGGCTGATTTTGCACGTATACTAGTACGCATGAATCATATGATTTTACACTGTTTTACAATCTGTGGATGTTGGAGGAACACCGTGCATTATACTGGTTGAGAAGGACGTGGAAGCTCATGATTACGGAGTCGTGGAGGATATGCCGTCCACGCCGGTAAAAATCTATAATTCGGAGGAGGAAGCAGATGAAACAGATGATGATGCTATTGTGAATGGCATCAAAGATGATGCGTTCAAGCTTCATGATGGTGGAATTAATCATGACTCTCCACTTGAAAAGAATCAGGATTCGGCCACTGATATCGACCCTGAAGAAGAGGATGAGATTTTTAGGGATGGCGGTCTTGAAGGGTTGTAGCGTTACGGAAAGGACGTAATTTTTCCGGAGGTGCTTGATGGGGAAGAGAAGTTGCCGGAGAAGGAGGCTCCTACGGTTGCATCGCCGGCGGGGGAGGAATCCTTGGGGCACAATTCAAATTCCACAGCTTTAATGGCAGCCTTCATTTCTATTGATGAACAACAGCAACAGTTACGTGAAGAACAACAACAACTACGTGATATAATTGACTCTGGCTATTCTTTGGAGGAGATTGAGGGCTGGAAAAAGAGTATAAAAGCTGAAGGAATTTTGAGTAAAGAAAAACAAATCTTGACTAAAAAAATTCAAAATCAAGAGAAAAGATATTCAGTTACAGGTATTTCTTTTAATTCCCAAGATTTGTTTCAAAATAACAATATTTTTTGGCCTTTTAATTCAGCTTGCAGGGGCCCACGGTTCAATAATCAGATTTTAGGGTTAAGGGTGTGTTTGCCCATTCAGTCTAGCAGCAAAAATGAGTTTCTTGGTAACCTGACAACTTCTCCAACAACAGCTGCGCTTCAAACACGTGAAAACAGTGACGTTTTTTTACCATACATCACTGAACCAAATAATCCGAAAGCAAGCCTCAGTCCTTTCACATGTGCGTGAAGAAGCATCTCCCGTGACGCCAAATCAGAATCGAATACAACCTGTAAGTTCCCCTGATCGTGAAGCTTCAACCGTCCTATTATCATCGGATTTAGAACAATCTCCAAATACAACCTCCTCACAAAAAAGCTCGCAACGTGGACGTCCAAAAGGTAGCAAGAATAAGCCTAAACCTTTGCCTATTGATTTCTTAATACCAGTACAGGGAGAAGATGGTGTGACGACACGGGCTCAGAGAACTTGGCTACTTGGAAAGCAGTTGGGCTTGAAACCTCGAGGTTCAGAAGCGCTGATGTTGCGTGGCTTAGAAGCTCAAATTCGACAAAACCATCCTCATCTTAACTAACATGTCAGGACCATGGCTAACTTTGATTACTTGCTACCTTTGGTGGCTTGTAGTGGTGTGTCACACATTCTAAGGGAAGGGAATGCGGGAGCGGATGAGCTTGCTAAGGATGTTTGCTTTCGTGTGGAACCGCTTTGGTCTTATGAGGGTTTCACATAAACAATGGTATTTTTTCCTGCTGTTGTTGATTTAATTTCAGGGTGTGAAATAGCTGGTTCTATGGAGAATGTAGTTGTTGTTTTTGTCGTTGCCGCTGTTCTGTTTTTGCTGCTGCTGTTTGCTGTTGTTGTTGCTATTACTGTTGTTGTTGCTGTTGTTGCTGCTGTTTGCTGGTGTGCTGGATTTTTGCTGGTTTCGCTGTTGTTGCTGTTGCTGTACGAAATTCTTTGCTGCTGATGTTGCTGTTTTGGCTGCCTTGCGGTCATTGATGTTAATTTGGTGCTGCTGTGGACTTGCTGTACCAACTATTGGCTGGGTTTTTGGCTGCTGTAACGATTTTATGTGTCTAGGGATTGAACGGTGTCACATGTTTACTTGTTTAGTGCAGAATGATTTCCCCAAGATTGTGGTACTCTTTTTCCTTGCTTGGTTTTTATCCCACTGGGTTTTTCCAAGCAAGATTTTAATGAGGCTCTCTCTTGGGGTTTCGTTTCGTCATTCTGTGGGTTGGTGGGTTTTTAGCACAACTCAGGATGTATGTTCATGCTTTAGTCTTATTCGATTCAGTTTGTACTTGGTTCTTGCCTATAGCTCATTTTGGCTTAGGCTCTTATTAATAATATACCTTTCATTTTCAAAAAAAAAAATATTTATATTATAATATAAATAAATAAAATTACTATTCACTAACAACGAAATATACTACTCACTTATAAATATTGATTATTAGTAGTAAGTATAGATTAATTTTATATAAATATAATAATTTTAAAACTATTTCTCTACTTACATAATAATTTATATTTACATATAGAGTACTTTTGAAAAAAATTAATAGGATTTTTAAATTTAATTATTTTGTATTTTTTCTCACTTATCACTGTTAAGTTAAAACAATAGGTCAAATATATAGTTTTTACTTTCAATTAAAATAGGCTCCCTTCTAAAAAAAATTACAATAGGCCAATTAATAAAATTTTAGATAATTTTAACACCTAGGATCATTTATAAAAATATAAAAAATTCAATTTAATAGAATTATCACTTTTTAAAAAATATTATGTATTTTTTATTCAAAGGAAAATTTGATATGTTTTTCACAGTTTATATCAAATCCTATTATTATCTTGTCCACCTCAAACACATGATATGATGAGAGTCAACCATGCTCTTCTCCTATCATGTTTTTATCCAACTCTCTATTATATCCTACCCTTATCATATCCTGACCACCAAACGGACCATATATATGTTTACAGGTTGACACCGGTTTGCAATGTCAAGCCATGTATATTCCCTAATTTCCAAGGCAATATTCCAAATTGGTTATGATAAATACATTCTTGCCTGATTGGAGATTATATTGCTAGATAGTAGGTTTTGGTTTCTCAAAATGAATTAATTGTATATGTTATAGTTATAAAAAACATATAAATGGAGTAAATTTTAATAAAGAGGATCATGTTTTTTTAAAAGTAATTCTTATCAAAATTACTTCACTTAATAAATTATTAGCTTAATTGCAACTTTAGTCCCTGACGTTTAAAAAACCATAATTTTAATCCCTCACCAAATTTAATTACAAAAATAGTCCCTCACGTTTTCTCTCGTTTGCAACCTTAGTCCTTCCATCTAACTATTAACGGAGAAGGCTTATGTGGAAACGCACATTCCTCTCAATGATCAAGAAAAATGGTTTAACTACACTTTTGGTCCCCTACTTATGCGCATTGTGTAGTTTTGGTCCTTAAGTTCAAAAGTTACATCAACCTTAGGTCGTTTTCTCTCTTTACTCTGAGCGTCGTTTGGGTGGCCTCCGTGCCCCCCTTCCCGGTGTGGCGAAACCCCCCCTTTTCCTTGCCTTTCACTGTCTTGTTTCTTCTCGGTTTCGTCTCTCTCTGGCTTTCGCCCGCTCGGTCTGTTCGCGACTCGTTATTGCTTCTACTTTCCTCCTCGGTGCGCCGACCCCTTTGCTCTGTTGATCCAGTTCTGCTTGTGACTGATCTGGGGTCTTGCGACGTCTGGTGGCAACGACGACAGATCTGTGCTTGGGTTGCAGTGGGCTAGGATGCTCGGGTTCTGGGCTTTGGTGTGCCGTCAGAGGTCGGTGGTGATGGTTCTAGGCTAGCTTTACAGTTTCGGGTTCTCGACGGCGGATCCGGGATCCTCGTACTTTTCCAGCTCCTGAAGGTGTAGGCGTTCTGATGCTTGCTCTGCCTCCTCCTCGTCGTAGGCGGCATCACTTCTCTTCTCCGTAGCGAGTGTCGCCGGTAAGTCTCTTGGCTTGCCTAATCTGTGATTGCATGCTGAGGCCAGATCTGGGAGCGTGGTGGCCTTGTATGTGGCGTCTTCCTTTTTTCCCCATGGAGCCAAAGCCACTGTTGTGTTCATATCAGAGGTCGTTTCTTATTTCTTGCTGCGATGTGGATATGGTTTGGTTTCGATCCTCGTCTTTGGAGCATCTGTCGCTACTGCGCCTTGCAAACACATCGTCGTTGGTGAGCCTCGTTGCTTGCCTTAATCTGTGCTAGCCTATTGAGGTCAGATCCGAGTCTGTGGTGGATGTGTAGTGCGACGACGGCGTCCCTGTTTTCCCTTCGCTCGAAGTTCCACCCCTGTTTTTCAGAACACTGCTCGTGGCTCCTCAAATCTGTTGATTTCAGCGTCCTTTCTCAGATTTGAACCTTTCAAAGTGTTTATTGATGTTCTATCCTTCACCGTTTTGCAACTTTGATGTCGGCGGCAAATGATGAGCTTCTTCTGATTTGTTTTTGAGGTGCTGCGCGGTGGAGTTATTCTAAAGGGCTCGATGCAGACAAGGTTGGTGGTCATGATGCAACTTGAGCCATCGATGGTGATTTGATCTCTTGGGCTTAGTTATGAGGTGCTTATGGTCAATAGTTCGTGCGTTGTTGCATTTCTAGTGCCGAGATGTGGCTCTGTTTTTGTTGGGTTATGTGACTTTTGTCACAAATTGGGTCCCCGACGGATGTTCATCTCGTAGGTTTTTGATCTGAGTTTGTTCTCATGATCACTAGGTAGCAATTTTAATATCTACTTTGTAGCATTGGATGACTATTTGTACTATCGACCTTATATACATATATATAAGGACGACTTTTCATCTTCTTTAAAAATTGCATTCAAATTAAAATTTATTTTACTATGCCTGATTATGATTTTATAAAATATTTATTAAATTCTTATTTAGTAATGTTTTGATAACAATCATAATTGTTTCGCTTTCTATCCTATTTAATTTAAATAGAAATTATTTATTTATAATCCTCCATGTTTTTTTTCGATATTTTTTTATGAAAAGTGGAATGTATTGATTAAAGATATTTTTATAATTCTATAAAATATAAACAAATCAGAACATATATTTTTAATTAGGCTAAAAAACACTTTTGGCCCCTGATGTTTTAAGTTCGTGCAAATTCTACCCCTCGTATATTTTTATCGACATTTTTACCCCTCATCTTTTCAAAGAGGGCAGCGAATGCCCCTATGTCAGTCAGCCGTTAGAAACCTAACGTCTGATGCTAATGTGGCTTTTCTTTGATTTTTTTTTAATTCCACGTGAAAATGGCAGAACCTAATTTTTTTAAAATACCACTTATTTAATTAATAATTAATTTAATGTAAAGTATTCAATTATAATTTTAAATAAAAAAACTTTTAATCCTTCATTTTAAAACTCTAATCCTCAATTAAACACAAATTTAATTCTACTTCTTCATCTTCATCATCAAAACAATCAAGAACATCGAATAAAACAAATCAAAAACTCATTCATCAAAACCATTAATTCACAATCTCTCGTTTTCCTTCATTAGTACTTCTTCATCAACTTCTTCATCATGTTAGTGCTATCACCGAAAACCACCAACTCCTCCCTCACTCCCAGCACCACCACCCAAAAACCCAATAAACCATAACCAGGAAAAACCAAAACCAGAGAAAACCCAATCAGATTCAATCAATTACCCCAGGTCCTTCCTTGATCCCTATCAGTTTCAATCAGTTCCAATCAATCAGCAATCTAGGTTTGGTTCAAATCTAAGGATTTTAGAAGAAGAAGAAACATAGAACAACCACCACCCAGAACCACCGTAGTCCACTCTAAACCCAAGACCTAACCCACCCAGACCCAACCCACCAAAGACCCAACCCACCCAGAACCACCACCCAAAACCACCGCTGCCCACTTTAAACCCAAGACCCAACCCCAGAAGACAACCCCAGACCCAGACCCCAACCCACGCCACAAAGCCCACCCTAGCCCCCAACCCCCCACCCTAATCGCAGTCCTCACCCTCGCCTGCAATCGCAAGCCTAACCCCCAATCACCCACCCCAACCCACCTCACACAACCGCGATTGAAGAAGAAGATGGAAGAGGCATGGTGGCAGAGAAGTTTGGAAGAAGAGGTGGGTTTTGAAGTGTTGCAGGAGATTAAAGTAGAAGAAGAGAAGAAGATGTGAAGAATTGGGGTGGGTGAAGAAGACGTGAAGAATTGGGGGTGAGAGAAGAAGATAGGAAAAGAAGATAAGATTAGGTTTAATTTTTCTTTTAATGGTTTTTTTTAAAGTAAAACAGATTAAATTTAGGTTAAGTTTCTTTAGCTTGTTTTTTCCAATTAATCATTGAGTTATTTTAGATTTTTTTTAAATAAAATTAAAAAGCCACATTTTTTTTACGTGGAAATAAAAAAATTTATATAAAAGCCACGTCAGCATCCTCTATTAAGTTTCTAACGTCTGACTGACAGAGGGGCATTCATTATCCTCTTTGAAAATATGATGGGTACAAATGTCGACAAAAATAGACTAGGGGTAGAATTTTCACAAACTTGAAACATCAGGGGTATAATTTTACTATGCCTGATTATGATTTTATAAATATGTAATTAAATTTTAAGAAGATAAATAATCATCATTTTCTGTTTTTTTTTTGTTTTTTTTATTAATTTGAATATAATTTTTGAATTTTAAGGACCAAAACTGCATAATGTGTATAAGTAGGGGACCAAAAGTGCAGTTAAACATTTTTCTTGGTCACATAAGAGGCATGTGCGTTGCCACATAAGCCTTCTCCGTTAATAATTAGACGGAAAGACTAACATTACAAACATGAGAGAACGTGAAGGACTAGTCTTGTTAATTAAATTATGTGAGGGACTAAAATTGTGATTTATGTAAACGTCAGGAACTAAAGTTGCAATTAAGGCTAACTTTTTTTTATAAGATATATATGTATAATTTAATTTAAATTTTCAAATAAGTAGATTAAGTATAATTATTGAATATTTTATTATACAATTTCTGATGGTCCCCAAATAATAACTCAAGTGGTAAGAGTTGAAGACATATGGTTGGAGAAGAGAAAGTCTAAGGATCGATCCCTAAATAGTGCAATTATACAACTTCTGAAGGGTAAAATGTCTTTTGAAATATAAAAAATTATTCACTATAAAATTAGAATTATTGATTTAACAGAAAGTTGGTATATATAATCATTATGATAATATTATATAATTGAATAGTTAGATTTGTTAAATTTTCCCTATTAAAAATATTAAACCAAGTAATTCTTACAAATTTCTGGAGTAAGTTGGTCTCTCTTTATATAAACTACCTGGTATGCCAAAGATGCTGTCCCAAAAATGAAGCCTTTCGGAAAATTGCTTCGTCTCAGTGAAGCATCATCCAAAGTGGGTGCAGCAGATGTTGCAAATGTAACCGATGGTAATGTACTAGCAAGATTGAAGAAGAGGCCAAGAAGTAAAAGTGCGTTGAATGCCATATCAAATTAAGAAGAATAAGAAGTAATTGAGACTGGCTTTGTGTTCCAAAAAGTGATGCAGCGCTAGCCGCTTAAATAGTGCAGAAAACTCTATGAATGAGGATTAGAATGTTTGGTTAGTCATGGTCAAGATTAGTGTTAGTGGATTAGGAAGAAAATAGGATTGAATTGGTCAAAGACTATATTTAGTAACAAGCATGAGATGGGACTGTTTGCAAACAGAAAAAGGGATTAGAATCAACTAGTTTTGCCGACTAGCTAACACGTAGTGGTATATCACTTTGTTTATTTGAGTTGATTATAAGTGGAAAGAGAAGGGTGTGATGAATTTTGACAAAAGAATTAACACTTTTTTTATGGCAAAAAAATGTAAGAAATTGGAAAATTTTAAATGTGGGGCCCAGTTGCAGTTCTCATGCCTAACCTGCAAAGAAAATGAGAGAGAATACTTAATTTCCCTTAATACCTAAAGATATTTAAGTAAATATATTAAATGAAATATTTTTTTCTAAAAAATAATCATTAATATTACAACTATGCAATTAATAATATTCGACATTTTTCAAAATTATAACATGATATGAAATAAAATGTCAAATAAATAAGATATATTTTACGTCTTTTACGTTTTTTTTTCCAATTAACTAAAAGAATTTGTCATGAATTCTGTCATCTCCACCACCGCTTCACTGATTTACTCCACCGCTTGACCTCCATTTAATGTGTGTGCTGCTACAAAGAAGAACAACGTGTTGCACTGCCCTGCATGAGTGCTGAATTACAACTGCTGCATTTTGTTTTTTGCCCCAAATTAAATCCAACGTGTTACGTGGGTGTTTGCACACACTACTTTCTACTGCATCACTTTTGTTTTTTCATTAGTGGTTGAGGTTGCTCTGAATTAATGTTTTTATTGAAGTAATCACTACTCCCTCCCTCCCTCCCTCCATTCTTTAATATAAATCAACTAATTACTTTACAGTTACACTACGCACACATAACATTAGGGGGCAGATCCAATATATCTAATCAATGTATAATGGAGTACTATAATAATATTTCCCCCACTTGAATTGCTTGTACCCCCACACTAGCTACGAGAGCTTAGATTCTGTGTTTGTTATCTACTTTTTATATTTTAGGTCCAACAATATCTATTGGATCACTCATTTTCTTTTCTTTTTAAGAGAGTCACATTAGGCTTAGAATCGAGCATTTCATAGTTTTTATTTCTCTCGTCCAATTTGTATCTTTTCTCATATGAATTGGAAAATAAAATAAACAGACCCCAACTTCCTCCTTTCTGAATTTCCCTCACAATATCCCACCTAATCTTTGCTTTGGTGGAAGACATTAATCTATATTTTTTTAGAAGAATTTGCTGTTACTCATTATTTAAGAGCTCCCATAACTCTTCCCAAAGTAATTTCTGCAACCATCCGTGATTTTGAGCTCCCATATCTGCGAGTTTACGTACTTTGCTGCACTAAGGAAATGTAAGAGCTATTATGCATAATTTGGTTTCCATTTTTATTGCTCTTCCATTTAGCAGCAAACCAACAAACCATATTATCATTTTTATCCTTGCTTTTTGATTAAAATGATTCTTATGAAAATATGAGTACGATTTTGACGCACTGACAGTGTAGCATTTTTTACAATGTAATTTTTTTTACAATGTCAACCAATTAAATTTTTTTGAATGTAAAAAAAAATGAATTTTTCATTTATTTAAATTGACTGACATGACAAATCTTTAAAACCTGATTGGTTGACTATGTATAAAAAAATTACATTGTCAATGCGTTAAAATCAAACTCTAAAAATATTTACAGAGTTTTTTTATGGACATATTGCCTCCACAGCCGATCATTTTTGATCGCCACTCCACACCCTTTTAAAAAGTTGATAATTTAATTAATTGTATTAATTTTGATCTCAAATATGTTGAATTTCCAATTGGCTGGTTACTTACTGGTTATTGGTTTTGGGTTGTGTTGGTCTGATAAATGCACTACTAAAACTTCTGTTAGTACTTGCGGAATTTCCTACATTACTAAAATTTTGTAGAAAAGCCATTTTCTCTGAATTTTCATGTGGATTCTTATCCATCGGAAATACCTCCGTGGTAATTGAATAATGTGCTGACATAAGTATAAGACACTACGGTTCCACTTCTTAGATTTAATTTGAAACTCTTACTTAGTTTAATCATCTGGATGTCAAAAGTGTGAAGTATCAAGCAATATAAGTTTGAAGCTGTTTGACTGCACCAATTTTAGTGTCGCAGTTCAGCAATACATATCTACAAAATACATATGAAACAAGTTAATCAAGATATGAATTCGTGGATTCTCAAACACGAATTTGGGAAATAGAAGTGCAATGTGATTTCACGACTACTTATAATGTGCATGATACAAAGAAGTATGAAATTAAAGATAGTTAATCTAACCATTCATATGTTCTGGAATACTTCTTCATACACGACATTCGGAGTGCAATTAGATACTAATCATTTGTCATCGACTATAAGTATCTTCAACCATTTTATAGACTTGACTCTCGATAAAGCTACATATAGCTGGTCGTGCGTGAACACCGGCCTAGGAAGGTATAATCCAACATGCGATAACGATTGGCCTTGGCTCTTATTTATAGTCATAGCAAAACAAACAGTTATAGGGAATTGTCTCCTTGAGAATTTGAAAGGAAGGCCAGTGTCAGAAGGAGTTAAGCTAAGTCTAGGAATATAAACCGGTTTACCTGTTTTTTGAACCGGAAAGAGCTGTTGCAACAACGATATAATGTGTCAAAGAAGTCACTATCAATCTAGTTCCATTACACAATCCAGCAGACTGATCAATGTTCCGAATCAGCATGATAGGAACACTAACTTTCAGAACAATTTTGTGGTTGGGAATACCAGAGCACTTAACATCATTTAGGAATTTTGAAGTGAACCATTCTGCATCTATTTCAGAGTCTTCATCTGACCTACATGGAGTGTCGTAACTCAAATATTCTGTTTCCTCCCCAGGGATCATTGACATCGTGAAGTTATTAACATCTTCAACACTTTCAAGTGTGGGAGCAAGGAGTGCTCTTTGTTCAAAATATGCATGGTTTTAAAAATTATCAACAACATTGGGATATGCAAAATTGACTAACTAAAAGATTACCAGACTCCCTTATCAACAAATCAGAGGGAATTTCTATAATACAATCATCCTCATCGATTGGGATAACCGTGCCATCGCTCACTCGAAGAAGCCAATCTGCAAATTCTTTTATTTCTAAGGATGAAGAAGAGGATCCAGCTTGTTGTAATCTCATATTGGTAGTTAACTTCATTACTTTACAATGCTTCCATAGGTATGATGAATTCACAGAAGAAACAATGATGTCTGATCTACTTCCTTTTAAAATTACTGGCAGAATCTATCGGAAGTCCCCACCCAAAACAACTACCTTTCCTCCAAAGGGTTTATCGTGGCCAAAAGTTGCTTGGGTCTTCATAATGTCATTCAAAGTTTTGTCTAGAGCTTCAAAATAGTGCTTGTTAAGCATTGAGGCTTCATCCCAAATGATAAGACTTGCTTTTTGAAGCATCTCAGCTTTATGAGAACCTTGACGAACATTACATGTTGATGATTCGTGGATAGTGATAGGAATGGAAAATCTAGAGTGAACAGTTCTACCTCCAGGTAATAGTAATGAAGCAATGCCACTTGACACAACATTTAGAACAATTTTTCCTTCAGAACACAGCACAGCTGAGAGGGTATTCCACACAAAAGTTTTACCAGATCCGCCAAATCCATATAAGAAAAAAAAATCCTCCGTTATTGGACGACACAACATTCAATATCTGTAAATTGACATACTTTGTCAATAAGAAAATACAAAACACATCATAATCGACTTTATTCATTTTTTCTTCTATTATGCTTGAATCATAATTTATTACCTGCGTATAAGCTCCTTTCTGTTCAAAAGTTAGGGAACATACCAATTGTTGATGCAGTGCGTTCATTTCATCCTTATTGTAATTAAGCTCGTCTGCAACAAATTGATTTTCAAAACGAAAGGTCTCACAAAATGATGGATAAGGTAAGCTAGGCCATTCTTTAAGTGTCCTTCCATTTGTTTGCAACATCTTCTCTATCTCAATCAAACATAAATTCATCAAATCCTCATCATTGATTTGAAGATCTGCAACAAATATTAAATGGATTTAAAACAATATAGAAAAACGTTCTCTAAATCCCTAATAAATAATAAAATTCAATTGTACAGAGGTTGTTTCTTTGATATAGCAAAGGAAATTATTCCTTCTAAGATGCCAAATTCAAAGAACATACAAAAAATTAAAAACGTGATTAAATATATATAATAAGAACATACAGCAAAAATACCTGGCATTTTAAGCAACCTTCTTCTGTGGTACAAAATCTCGTCAGATGAAAATCTCCATGTTTTATCTCATACTTCTCTTGGATTTCCTATAGCGTTTGTTGATAGCAAGGTTACAAACAAATACCTCAAATAAGTCCCTGAACCAAACTCACTCACGTGAATAATCCCATCAATATACTCCCTCTCATCTTCCATTAATCCGATAGCATCGCACGCATCTTGGAATGTTGGATAAACAACCCCTTTGACAGTTCTTAAACTTGCAAAACTGTCATAGCTTGTCTGTTTGGTTAATAAAATCCTCATGTAATATACCTCGCCCATGCCTAGAGCGATATATTGAAGACGACCAAGGGAGAAACCTCTCTTTCTTGGCTCTCATACTTGCTTATCTTTCTTATAAACAAACATAGAAGGATATTCAGCATACGTTAAACTTCTTCCCTCGGGTATAGCTTATTCGCATTCATCCATGCTAAGAATTGAGTATCTTTAGTTGAACATTTTTCAACTACGCCTTCCAAGTCTTCATCGTCGTTGAAAGTTACACATTGTTGACCAGGAAGATGAAATGATAAGCGCTTCACGGGCGGCCATCTGTCGTGGATATCAAATTTAAATGTCCTCCATGCTGCCTCACATGGAGTTAGATACCTGCAATTTCATTTCAGTTTAATAACTGGGTAAAAAAAATAAAAAAAGTAGAAAAACAATGTGATTATTACCTGCAATCGTAGTACTGTTTCATTTCGTCCTGGTTCGATTCTCCATTTCCAACATTTGAAATTTGAACATTCACTCTATCACTCCCTTTGTTGATATAGTTAAATAAATACTTTATTGCATTCGATTTATTGCAATACTCAACGTTGATATGTCCATGATAATTCATCAGAAGCCGAGGATTGTAGGGAACAACAAAACCATTATCCAAAGGAACTCCTTTCTTTGACACTGTAATTCCTGTTTTCCTTCTCTTATAAATTGGGAAACCATCATCATCAATAGAAGTGTCGTTTTGATATTTTTTGGGAAAGTGTTTAGAACACTTGCCCTCAACCATGCATGCACACTTGGGATCAATAACCTTACACGGGCCGTGGATCATGAAGGAGGAAACGACCTTGTAAAGCTTTGGATATAATTGCGGATCAGGAAGCTCAGCTGAAATGAATTTATCAATGTCCTCTCCGGTTATCATTTTGTACTGGGGTTTCAACCATAGAATAATGTGAGCGTGTGGCAATCCATGTTTTTGGAACTCTACTGTATACATACCTTCAAAAAAAATTAAACAAAATTAAATGGAAATCTAAAATTGCAATATTAATTATATTGCACCAAAAACATATATTACCAAAAAAATAAATAAATAAACAATAAATGACATACTTGCATCAACAAGACCAAATATAGTGCCTTTCCTTAAATCAGACATCAGATTATCGAGCTTCATCTTGAAAACTCTAACACAAATATCAAGTCTATCTTCTGCTCTCAAATTCCTACAACAGACATACCTTTGAATTCCCCCCCATTGTGAATTACATGTTGCTGTAATAAAAAGATCAGGGTACCCAAACTTTTTGCAAATTGACATGGCATCCTGACAATTATTAAACATGTAACGACGGCCTCATGTAAAGGAAGGAGGCAATATAGTCCGCTTTCTTATAGATGACGGGTCTGCCTCTCCCTTCTCAATTGCCTCTACAACCCCATTTAAATAATCTGCTCTTATAGTTTTCTGATTAATTCAAATATAAGAAAGACAGTTTGTTTCAATCATGTTATATGCGTCAACGACGAACTGTTGGAACAACCTCTTAGCAAAAATAATGTTCCCATACTCAGAGTTTCTGTCTTGGAGGCGGAATGCAATGAATTGCCTAATAGAAACTTTCCATCTTTTGTAGCTTCCCATGTTTCTAAAAATCTCACTAATGGGAATATCTTCACGGAAGCCATCTTCTCCGTAAGGAAATAGAAGCGGATAGTGCAAGGGAATGAAAGCAGTATGAGTTTCATGTATGTTTGAAAGATATCCATCATTCATTTTGACAACAACATCTCTGCCAACGTCTGACTCCCAAATGTCCCAAACAATCAAGGCTGCTACCTCATCCGTTGACGGCATATTATAAGTTCTAGGATCTTTCCCTCAGGCTCTAAAAAGTCAGATAGATAATTTGGTTGAATCATTAGAATTCAATTGTTCTCAAACCTGGCTAAATATTTTGGCTAGGACATTGTGTCTGTCAATCATCTGCTTAAGATCTTCCACTAAAGAAAGGTCAAGACCCTGTCCTCTCCCATTGGAGCTACAAAAGAAATAAAATTTATGATCATGAAGCTGTTAGCAATTATATAATAAAAAATCCACACATTAAAAAAATTATTTTCTGGAAATCGTACCTTAGATTCCTTACTCTATTAGCATTCTCATTCCGTGTATCATAAATATACAGCTAAGCAAACTTAGGATGTTGCCCTTGACGTGGAATTAAGGAATCCATTTGGTGATAGTTCTGTCCACTTAATACAAATTGGGGGGGGGGGCTCCACCGTCATTCAGAACAGTTAAAATCTTCCCACCCATAGTCGTAAAGGAAAACATGCTATTATATGCTCTTATATTCTCCTTGAAATTCTGCGCCCTAGGTTCTTTATCTGTTATCAAGTCAAGAAGTAGAGGAGGCGGCTTAGGGATTAAGGGTAAATCAACTTTTCCCTTCATACAACACAGTGAAAAAGCTGCAGCCCCGTCAGAATCTATTTTCCCAGATTTCTCAGAATCTCACATAAAAGCTCCGCAGTAAAAGCAAGGGCTGGTTGGGTCTCCAAAATCAAGAACGTTTGTATAAAAAAAACATGACATGAATAGAGTCGGATGGAATATGGTTAGTAACATCTATATGATTTAGGTTTATGAAAAAAGATTAGGATGATACCTATATTTTTCAGCTATCTGAAGCAAAGCAAGAATGTTTGCTGGAATTTCAAGAATCACTTCTTGTAAATAATCCACATAATCCTCATCTGAATCCCCATGAGCTATCATATTAATCAAAACAGTATATTAGATGTATATAACAAAAATAATATCAAAAGAATTCATATTAAACAACATTCTCTTAAAATAAAGTTGATGTATGTTAGATAACCTGAATCGGCATCATCAGAATCACTGGTTAATGCTCCGGGTGAAGGTATGAAAAACGGTAGAAAGGGGGGGGGGGTTTGAATAACGTTTTCAGTATAAAGCTTCCACCTTAAAGATTTTGACAAATCTTTCGAGAACTTTAAGTGCTCAAGATAAGAGATAGAAAAGCACACAAGGATTTTATCCTGGTTTACTTGATAAATCACTCAAGCTACTCCAGTCCACCCGTTAAGGTGACTTCTTCCTTCTTAGAATGAAGGCAATCCACTAATCAGGTAAGAGTTACAACTGCACTTGAAACCTACAAGTGACTAACAATTACACTGACTTAGCTCACACTAAGATTCACTCTCTTAGTCTTCTCTAGGATCCGATCAACCTTGATCTCCTAAAGGAACTAAACAAACTGTTTATCAAAGAATTGTTTACAAGAGATTTGCTTCTAAAAAGCTAATAGTAAACTCAATGAATTTCAGATGAAAGAAAGCTTAGAAGAATTTGAATATGTCTTGCGCGTATGTGAATGCTTCTAGCCGCTTCTTTCAGTCTTCAGCCTCTTTAAATACTCCAAGGATTAGGGTTGAGCGTTGCATGGAAAATGCTACCGTTGGAGGGCAGTTCTGGAAAATCCAGCTTCTGCTATGTCTGAGACTGTTAGGTAGGTCGTCAGGAAGGTACAGTTGCTTTTGTACTTGGATAGCGACTTGACCTTTAAACCTAGGAGACTTCTGATCAGGGGAATGCTTCATATTGGAACTTGTGAAGCCGGTTGATCAGAGTCAGAGGGAAAGCCCAGATCCTCTGACCATTGTTTCTTCTGATTCTGAACTCAGAGGGAAGAACATGGTCTTCAGAGTATCTAGCTTCTGGACAACAGAATTTCACTAATCAGCTTCTGGATCTTCAGAGTCTTCTACACCATCAGAATATCTGAGCCTTCAGTGTTTCTTGGTTATCAGACTTTCTGGATCTTCAGAACTTCTAGTGACTGAGTCCACATCAGAGTTTGTATAACTTCAGAACTTCTGAAGCTTTTCCACTGTTCATACTGAACATGGTGAATGCGAAAGCGTTGCTTGGGTCGCTCTTTATACACAGTGCTTCTGATTTGTGTGAGATTGAGTTGAGGTCAGAGCCTGTAAATAGCACACTCAGAAAAACACGTTAGAGTACCACAATTGTTCATATCAAAAGGTTAACTTGTAATCATCAAAACATAGAGTTGTACTACTAGATCAAAACTTGATCTTACAATCTCCCCCTTTTTGATGATGACAAAACTAAGATTTTTGATGAACAATTCTTAAACATTAAACTAAATTCACTCAGAGTTTAGAGATATAGAATAAGACTTATTCTGATGTGAATAGTTTATCTTGCTCATTCTGAATTCAAGTCACTGCTTGATTCTGAGCTTAGCTCCCCCTGAATCTAATACTTGATGAAAACGTTAGTAAAGTCTAGATTCTGAGCTAAATGATATAAGAGTTCAGAGTGAAAAACTTATGACATAGATGAAAATCGAGTAATCAGAGCGCATAAGTAATCAGAGTCACGGACAAGGTATCAGAGTCTTGGGTATCAGAGTCAACTTAGAATCACTTCAGAAGAAGTGAAATGTATTCCTTGTATGTGCCTAGTGACACATCTATGGTCATGAAGGTGGAACTCTTAAATTCTCCAAAAGAAAAAATAAATCACACTAACACATCTTACACATCAAAAACTGGGTTTACTCCCCCTTTTTGTCATAAGCAAAAAGCTTGGGGTGTGAAAAACTTAGCTTGAAGTACAAGGTACCCCCCCTTAGAGAAGGTCTAAGTTTAAAGAAAATGAAAACGATGCAAGAATCAGAGTTAGGCGAAATAAATAGAAGAGTTAATGCAAGAGAAGAACGTTTACCACCGGTCAAGGGAGTAAAGAGAAGGGTCAGTTACCAAGAACTTAACCTCGAGAAACTGTAGGAGCATTAACTTTCAGAGAGAAAGTGAAGCCTATTTAAAGAGTGGGAGAGAGAGGTAAGCTTCACAACTCGAACAATTTTCAGTAAGGAAAAAATGGCATCATACATCGTAGCACTAGAAGAGCTGAGGAAGAAGGACTTCGAGGAAGACATGTTCCTGAACATTCGGCACCCGGATGGGACACGAACAATACATGAGCTGACAACGACACTGCTTGAAGAGGAGGACCTACGTCCAGAGTTGAAGAGAGACCTGATGGAATTTCTTGCCTTCGTGGAGGAGGTGCAAGAACTCAGCCGGCTTGAACTCAAACTGCTGGAAGAAAAAGAGATCTTGGAAGAGAAGCTCAAGACTGCAGAAGAGATTCTGGAGAGGGATGAGCTAAAAGACAGGCTCAACAACATCCAGTAAGCACTGGAGCGTCTAGAGAAGGATAGGTCAGAGCAGCGCCAGGAGTGCAGAAGAATGAGGAGGGAGCCTCCATTCTAGACTTTAGGGAAAGAATGTATGATGTAAACATAAAGAGATTATGAATAAAAAGATTTTTGCAAACATATGTGACACAAATATATATAGATATGCATAGATAATCACAAACGAACAAAGTAGAAAAAAATAAATAAAAAGAAACAGAAGTTAACAAAATAGAACAACGTTAAAGAAAAAGAAAAACGAAGAGATCCTAAAACTAGGGTTTATCAGTTCGACGCAGAAGTTCCATCATCATGTGCTTCATTTCAATTAGCATGGATTCATGAGTGTCAAGACGCTGTTCCATGATGTCGAGTCTGGACGAGCTTGACTGAGTAGAACTGGAAGGAACATTCTGAGCAGCTTGAGGAGCTGGAATGGAAGCAGAAGCAGCAGGAGTAAACACTACTGGTGCAAGTGCTTGGCATCTAAGGGCTTCAGCCTCAGCTTCAAGTCGTTCTGCCTCTAATCTGGCTTGTTCAGCTTGAGCTGCTGCTTGACGTGCAGCTTCTTCTGCTTGTTCTTTCTTTCTCTTAGCTTCTTCAATAGCTTCAAGAAGCTTATGTCTCTGTTCTTGTTCATGAAGAGCCACCCTTCTAGCAAACCTTTGCTTTGCAGCCTCAATCCTCTGACTTCCCTCTGCATGCAGGAGCTGCATCATAATTGGAACTTGAGCCACTAGCCAAGTGCCCAGATTGTTCCACTCATCAGCCACATGTTCAGCATTCTCGCTTAGGTCAGTCTGACCGTGCACATTGCGTAGCATCAAAGAGGCTTCATGATAGAAAATATTGATGCACTCAGAGAGAGATGTGGGTCGGAGGTGAGTGTAAGGAATTATGGAGAGGTTGGTTTCAGGAGAGGCTGGGTGATTGCTGCTGTGGGCTTCAGAGGCACCTTGTGGAGAGCCAATGTTAAACATTTGAGCATTGGGTTCAGAGGTTCCAAGGTGAGGTTCTGAAGTTTCAACCAGAGGATGGGGTAATCTAACCGAGGATTGGTTTGACACAGATTGTTCTGGTTCAGGTTCTGGTTGAATAGGCTCTTGTTGGTCAGGGGCAGGGTGAGCTTGTTGAGCCAAAGGGTCTGCCTCATGTAAAGGATTGGCCAAGATAGGTTCATCTGGGTCAACTAGACGTTCAGGTCTAGGGCCAGGATATCTCCTAGGGCTTGGACAAGTGAGATAATACTCTTCTAAGGTAGACACCTTTTCTTTTCTGACCTCCATGAATTTTCTAATGGATTCAGAGTTATTGGAGGGAGAAGAGTCAGCAACATTGGTTGGGAAGGATACAGGTGTAAGGGCTGTGGAAGAGTCTGTATCCGTGGGTCTGAGAGCCAGTCGTTCTGATGCTCTTGGGACAGAGTGATCAGAGGTTCTGGGTCCAGGTTCTGTTTGGGTAGGCTCTGGTTGTTCATGAATGATGGGTTCAGAAGTTAATGGGTTGTACGGGATGGTAATGGGAGAGGTTGGTTCTTCTGACCTAGAGGGTTGGTTCTGGAGCAAATTCCAGAGAGGTGCTTCAGTAGGAGAAGGTTGAAAAAATGAAGACCTTGGGGAATGTGGTGGAGAGGTGGTTTGTGCAGCTGGTTGGGATTCAGGAATAGGAGTGAGGGGATTTGAAGAGTGTTTGAGCATGGCAGATATGGGGAGTGCATCAAATAAATTCAAATCATCATCAGAAGCAATTGCAGACTTACTTGAATGTGCTGATGATCTTGTCACTCTGGCAGGAGGTTCAGTCCTTCTGATCACTTCAGCAGCTGGTTCCACCCGAGTAGGCTTCACCACAATTCTGACCTGCTTCTTCTTCTTCTTAGGAGGACCATCCTCATTATCACCATCATCACCATCATCAGGCTTGCTGGTTTCATCTTGCTTTCTCTTGGATTGACCAGCCTTCTTCTTTTTGATCAGAGGGACATCTGATTCCTCAGAAGATTCTTCTAGGATCATCTTCCTCTGAACTTTCTTCTTGGGAGGAGAAGGAAACTCTGGAGCTGGCGGCAGTCTGCTGAAGAATTCATCGAGATCAATTTCAAATCCTTGGGCCCTTAGGTCTTCAACATAGCACCTAATGGCTTCAGGATTGTCAGCCTGTGTCCACAGAGGGTAGTCATTCAGAGGCACCCTTCTACTTCTGATCTCAGAAGATGTGTCTTCATGGGCAGGAGCAATCTTCTTCTTGATTAGGCCCATCTTCTTTAGAGAATTTGCAGTGAAGACATCACTGACAATAGTGGTCAGATCCTCTGTGCATCCAGCATTTACCAGATCTTGAATGAGGCCACTCTCAATGAAGAGATCAGACAACAGTCTTCCGAAGGGAATATACTTGATTGCTGACTTGATGGAGGCAGTGGTACGAGACTTTCGGATACACTCCTTCAAGTAGGAGAACAGGAAGTAGGGAAGACAAATCTTCTTCTTGTCTTGGATGAAGAACAACATCGCCTTCTGGTTGAAGTTGATGTAGTCTGGGGAACTGCCCTTTGGTCTCTGGTTTATGCAGTGGAGCAAAATTTTGTGCCAGATCCTGAGCTTGGGATGAAGGTCCATCACCTTGTAATTCGTCTTGCCCGGTTTGTAATTGGTGTACAGGGCCTTGTTGGTCTCATCCTTCGTCTTGGGTTTCAGCTTCGATTCCGTGAATTGGAAACGATACCCAAAAGCAGTTTCTGCACCCAGCAAGTTCACGAAAGACTTCTCTGTGATGATGATCTTTCTTCCAAGAATGTGAGATACCACCTGAGTATCATCGCAGTCGGCGTGCTTCCAGAATTCCTTGATCAGTTTATCATACACCGGTCCTCGAAGCCTGTTGAAGTAATTTCCCCAACCTTGAACTTGGACTTCAGGACGAAGATCATACCCATTTGTAGCAAGGTTGTCGAGGTCGAATCTCCATTCTGCCAGTACTTGAAGTTCCTCAGGAGCATAAACGCAGTGAACGGCACAGCCCCGTTCTGCGATTGGAATAATCTGCTCTTGAGCTTGACCTTGATCTTGTGTCGGATTCTCAGGGCCCTTTGACCCGTTGCTAGACCAACTACCATGTGAGGGAACTGGGTTGCATCTGCAGTAGCTCTTCTGGTTTGACTCACCATTTTTGAAGCGGTTGAAGGTTTGAGGTAGAAGATGAAGGTTGAAAGATGAAGAGAGATCGAGAGAGAAATCGAGGATAAGCGGTTTTGAAATAGCAGAGAGAGAGAGAGTAAAAACCGGAAGTGAAAGAGATCGTGTGTGTATAGTGGGTTTTGACAAATAACCGTTGTTGATTCAAAAAGCAATTTAAGATCAACGGTTGAAAATTAAAGATAGATAGTAACAGTAAATACACAAATCACACACAGGAGAGAAGCACATCTACACGCAATCATAACAGACTGTCACACGGGCTCAAGGAACTATGCATCAGAAATACTGATACACGTGTTGCTGTCTCAGCTTCAGAGTCAGTACCAATGGGTACACACACTCTGATTGAGTTACCTTCTGGACTAGACATCTTCTGATCAAGAAGTATCATAGTCAGAGGTTCTGATCCATCTTCACTCTGGACAAAAGTCCATGTTCAGATTTTTCAGAATAAAATTAAATCTATCATCTGCTAAGGGCTTTGTAAAGATATCTGCCCATTGATGGTCAGTATCAACAAACTTCAGAAGAAGTACGCCCTTCTGTACATAATCTCTAATAAAGTGATACTTTACCTCAATGTGCTTTGCCCTTGAATGCAAGATAGGATTCTTACTCAATGAGATTGCAGCAGTGTTATCACAATAGATTGGGATATTGCTCTCAAGGATCTGATAATCCTCCAGCTGATGTTTCATCCAGAGCATCTGAGTGCTGCATATTGCTGCTGAGATATATTCTGCCTCTGCAGTTGATAGTGCAATGGTTGATTGCCTCTTGCTTGCCCATGAGACTAGATTGCTTCCCAGAAATTGACAATTTCCAGAAGTACTTTTTCTCTCTGTTCTATCTCCAGCATAATCAGCATCACAGTAACCTGAAAGCTTATACTCTGATGTTTTCTTATACATCAAGCCAAGGTTAGTGGTGCCTTTCAGATACCTTAGGATCCTCTTAACAACAGTTAAGTGGGTTTCCCTTGGATCTGATTGGAAACGAGCACATAAGTGAACACTAAATAGTATGTCTGGCCTAGATGCAGTTAAGTATAGAAGTGAACCTATCATGCCACGATAGAGCTTCTGACATACTTTACCACTTTTATCTTCTTTCTCCAGAATGCATGTAGGATGCATTGGAGTCTTGGCCACTGTAGATTCCAGCATATTGAACTTCTTCAGAAGTTCTTTAGTGTACTTGCTCTGATGGATATATGTTCCTTCTGGTGTTTGATCAACTTGTATTCCCAGAAAGTACTTTAATTCTCCCATCATACTCATCTCAAATTCAGCCTGCATCATCTCAGAAAATTCTTTGCATAGAGATTGATTAGCAGAACCAAATATAATATCATCAACATAAATTTGCACAATTAAGATATCATCTTTATAAGTCTTGCAAAAAAGAGTTGTATCTACTTTACCCCTTACAAACTCATTCTCCAGAAGGAATGAGCTGAGTCTCTCATACCATGCTCTGGGAGCTTGCTTCAGACCGTAGAGTGATTTCTTCAATTTGAACACATGGTCTGGTTTCTTCTCATCTTCAAAACCTGGGGGTTGATGAACATAGACTTCCTCTGAAATATAACCATTTAGGAAGGCACTCTTCACGTCCATCTGATGTAGGACTATGTTGTGATTCACTGAAAAAGAGATCAACAGTCTGATTGCCTCCAGTCTTGCTACTGGAGCAAATGTTTCAGTGTAGTCTATTCCTTCCTGCTGGTTGTAGCCTTGTGCAACTAGCCTTGCCTTGTTTCTGACTACTTCTCCTTTCTCATTCAGCTTGTTTCTGAATACCTATTTCGTTCCAATTACATGGACACTCTCAGGCTTCTTCACTAAGCTCCAAACATCGTTCTTGGAGAATTGATTCAGTTCTTCTTCCATAGCCAGAATCCAATCCTTGTCCTGAAGAGCTTCATCTATGGACTTGGGTTCAATTAAGGACACCAATCCTTTCAGACTGAGCAAGGTCTCTTCAGAGGGTCTGAAGGCAGATCTGGTTCTGACTGGTTCGTCTTTGTTGCCCAGAATCAATTCCTTAGGGTGAGCTGCAGTGATTCTGCTCTTCTTCAGAGTTTGTGAGTTAGAGGGACCAGCTTCTTCCTCTGGTTCATCTTCCTCTGGCTCAGCTTCCTCTGGAGCTTTGCCTTTGTCAGAAACATTAATGCTTAAATCTACAAACTTTTCAACTAGCTTTGACTGGTCAGAGTCAAGCTTATCGTCAAATCTAACATGAATAGATTCTTCAATAGTCTTAGCATCAGTATTATAAAATCTAAAACCTTTAGATCTATCAGAATAACCAAGTAATAGACATTTAGAAGACTTAGCATCAAATTTATGCAATCTATCATTAGTATTGAGAACATAACAAACACAGCCAAAATGATGAAAATAAGAAATGTTGGGTTTTATATTCTTCCACAATTTATAAGGAGTCTTATTCAGAATTGGTCTCACAGAGATTCTGTTCTGAATGTAACATGCTGTATTTACTGCCTCTGCCCAAAAGTGCTTAGCCATGCCAGTTTCTTGGAGCATGGTTCAAGCCATCTCCTGAAGAGTTCTGTTCTTCCTCTCAACAACACCATTTTGTTGAGGAGTTCTGGGACAAGAGAAATCATGTGCAATTCCATAGGAATCAAACAGACTCTCAAATTTGTCATTCTCAAACTCTCCACCATGGTCACTTCTGACACGCACAATCCTACAAGCCTTCTCGTTTTGCACTTGAGCAATGAAGGTAGAGAACACAGCATGAGACTCATCCTTGCGGGTTAGAAACTTTACCCATGTCCAGCGGCTATAGTCATCAACGATAACCATCCCATATCTCTTGCCACCTATAGACTCAGTTTTCACTGGTCCAAAAAGGTCGATATGCAGAAGTTCCAACGGCCTTGAGGTTGAGACAACATTCTTTGCCTTGAAAGGGACTTTTGTGAATTTGCCTTTCTGACATGCTTCACAAAGAGCGTCTGAAGCGAACTTCAGATTGGGTAAGCCCCTGACAAGGTTTAGCTTGCTCAGCTGAGAAATCTTTCTCATACTGGCATGCCCTAACCGTCTATGCCATACCCACTGCTCTTCATTAACAGAAAGAAGGCACTTCACATTCTGAGCCTCCAACTCAGATAATCTGATCTTATAAATGTTGTTCTTCCTCTTGCTGTTAAACAGAACAGAGCCATCGATTTGACTTACAGCCCGGCAGGACTTTTGATTGAATATAACATCATAACTCTTGTCAGCTAATTGACTTATAGACAATAAGTTATGTGTTAAGCCGTCTACCAATAACACATTATCAATGCATGGACTACTATCTACACAAATAGTACTAGTACCAACAATTTTACCCTTTTCATTTCCTCCAAAGCCAACTTCGCCTCCAGGCTTAAGTTTCAGCTCTCGGAACATACGCCTTTCTCCCGTCATGTGACGCGAGCATCCACTGTCCAGATACCATGATTGGTGTTTCAGTGGAGCTATCAAGGATATCTGCAACATAGATAATCTTGTCCTTAGGTACCCACTTTCTGGGTCCTCTCTTGTTAGTTACCCCAGAGGTTCTGATCACCTTGGGTGTCTCAACATGATATTTTAAAGGAATATTTGCATGATATTTAGTCATAGAGAAGGATCCCTTTTTAAGAGGGTTTTTAGCAACTTTAGCAGGTACAGGATCAGGCAATATGGTACCAGAGGGAACAAAGCATTCATACAAGGATTTAGCTTTAGACACAGAGGGCTCATTTCTAATTGGTTTAGAATAGCCAATGCCATGCATTCCATTTCTGCTTACGCCATAGATCATTGAAGCCATTAAGCTTCTATCCACGCTTTTAGCTAGGAATCTTTGAAAATACTTTTCATACTTAGATTCATTTCTACAATCAGAGGCATCACAGGCAACAATTTCTTCTAACTTAGCAATCTGGTTCTTAAGCACAGAGTTAGAATTGATCAAAGCATGATTATCATTTTTCAAATCAGAAATAATTTTCTCATGTTCAGAAGGAGTCTTGGAAACAGCAGATAAGTTCTTTTTCAGCTTCTTATGCTTAGACAATAAGGAGTTATACTTATCCATGATATCAGACAATGCATGTTTCAGTTCAGAGGTAGAGAAAGAAGCGAATACCTCATTTTCATCGTCTGAGTTAGGATTTCCTTCTGATTCTGAGTCAGAGTCAACAGCTCCCTTTGACTCTGCTTCCTTGTCTTTGACAATAGCCATGAGTCCTTGGACTTCACCATCAGAGTCAACATCCTCTGACTCTGATTCATCAAATGTCACCATCAGACTCTTCTTTGTCTTGAAGTGCTTCTTTGGCTTCTTGTCCTTCTTCAACTTTGGACAGTCACTTTTGTAGTGCCCTGATTCTTTGCACTCAAAGCATGTGACTTCCTTAAGTGAGGACTTCTTCTGACCTGAGGATTCAGACTTTCCTTTTGCCTTTCCAGAGCCTTTGTATTTGCTCTGCCTGTGCTTCCAGATGCGATTGAGTCTCTTGGAGATCAGAGTCAGCTCATCTTCATCAGAATCTTCTGATGCTTCTTCAGATTCCTCTTCTTCAGCTTGAAGAGCTTTTGACTTCTCAACCATAGCCTTTTCAGATTTAGATTTCAAGGCTATGGACTTTTTCCTCAGATCTTGCATCTCTGAGCGCTTCAGCTCATGGCATTTCAAAATGCTGATGAGTTCTTCTAAACTCATATTCTCAACATCTCTCGTGAGCTCTATTGAAGTCACTAAAGGCATCCAACTTTCAGGAAGACACCTGATGACCCTTATGACATGATCTTTTGTTGTGTAGCTCTTGTTGAGAGGTCGTATGCCAGCTACAAGCAACTGAAATCTGGAGAACATTTCTTCAATGGACTCATTTGGCTCCATGATGAAGGATTCATACTTTTGGATCAAAGACAATGCCTTTGATTCTTTGTCTTTCTTGTTTCCTTCATGAGACATCTTCAAAGATTCGAAAATGCCTTTCGCAAACTCACGATCTGTAATCTTCTGGTACTCTTCATAGGAAATAGCACTTAGAAGAATTGCTCTTGCTTTGTGATGTTGTGAGTACAGCTTCTTTTGATCTGCAGTCATCTCTGACCTTGGGATCTTCTTGCCATATGCATCAACTGGACGCTCGTAGCCATCCACAATAATATCCTAGAGATCTGCATCGAAACCCAGAAAGAAACTTTCCAGTCTATCTTTCCAATATTCGAACCTTTGACCGTCGAACATAGGAGGCTTTGCATTGTAACCATTCTTTGAGTTTCACTGGTGGTGGCAGCCATTGTTTTCACACCGGCCCGGATCACTGAACACTGTTAGGTGTGGTAATCAGAACTTGCGCTCTGATACCAATTGAAGTATGAAAAACGGTAGAAAGGGGGGTTTGAATAACGTTTTCAGTATAAAGCTTCCACCTTAAAGATTTTGACAAATCTTTCGAGAACTTTAAGTGCTCAGATAAGAGATAGAAAAGCACACAAGGATTTTATCCTGGGTTCACTTGATAAATCACTCAAGCTACTCCAGTCCACCCGTTAAGGTGATTTCTTCCTTCTTAGAATGAAGGCAATCCACTAATCAGGTAAGAGTTACAACTGCACTTGAAACCTACAAGTGACTAACAATTACACTGACTTAGCTCACACTAAGATTCACTCTCTTAGTCTTCTCTAGGATCCGATCAACCTTGATCTCCTAAAGGAACTAAACAAACTGTTTATCAAAGAATTGTTTACAAGAGATTTGCTTCTAAAAAGCTAATAGTAAACTCAATGAATTTCAGATGAAAGAAAGCTTAGAAGAATTTGAATATGTCTTGCGCGTATGTGAATGCTTCTAGCCGCTTCTTTCAGTCTTCAGCCT